>NC_057724.1:32606851-32656183 GCF_004010195.1 Chiloscyllium plagiosum | reverse complement strand
GGAGTTTAATTTAGATTAACCGACTTTGCTATTGCTGATCAAATGGTCAAATTTGGATTTAATTGCAGCTCGGCTGAAGTAAATTAGGAAGTAGACATACAGATCAGACCTCAGCTTTTTCACTGGTCTGTTTTTGACAGAAAGGAACAGGGGATTTTCAACTTCCCCAAATTGTGCTAATGTCTTCCTATAATGCTTCATAGCATAGTTTTTGCTTTGACCAGTTGAATGCTGCTGTACCTTTGGTTTTTGGTGTGACTAAGGAAGTGCTGATTCAAGGTTCAGAGCAATAAGAGGGATACATTTCTAAAGTGTTTCAGCCTTTAGTTGCAAGTCTTCTCATTAGAAATCATTGGAAAAGTTATTATAAAGTTTTGGGACTCTTTAAAAGCAATGAAAGAATTATACCGTTAGTCATATGGTACTGCCACAGTACAATTATTGGATTATACTTGTGAATGAAAAAGTACATATTCAAGGATGAAGCACGTTCATTAACAGAATGTAAAATTAGCTATTTGTAAAGATTTTGTTGGTTCTTGTTATTGCAATGTGAAAGGTAATGTTAATCAGTGTAAAAAAAGGCATCTAGAGGAGAATCAGTGGATTATGGACAATCTGGATGTGATTAATGAAATGTGGATTGGAGGAGTTGGTGACTGAGTGAGGGGATTTATTGTGCTCAGTATTATGATTTGAGGCAGTGAGGTTTGCATGATTGTATGAGAATGACTGATTGATTGACAGTCCAGGGAGTGGAGATCAACATGAATCATTATCTGTTACACCTGCAAATTAACTTAATTAGGAAGGCAGATAGAATATTGGCTTTCATTCAAGAGCGGAGAGGTTCTGCTGTAATTGTACAAGGTGTTGGTGAGGCTGAACCTGGAGGATTGAGATAGTTCTAGTCTTCTTTCTGGAGAAGGGATATATTGGTCTTGGAGAGGATATAGAGGAGGTCCACCAGCATGATTCTGGACATGAAGGGGTTATCCTAGGAGGAAAGGCTGAATCACCTGGGACTGTACATGCCAGGATTTAAGAAAATGAGGGAATCTTAAAGATATAAAATTATGAAAGGGATAGATATGATAGAGGTGGACAAGTTGTTTCCGCTGGTGGGAGAGACTGGGACTAGGGGACATGACTTCAAGATTAGGGGGAGTAGATTTAGGACAGAGGTGAGGAAGAACTGTTTTTGCTAGAGAGTAGTGAATCTATGGAATTCTCTGCCCAAAGGAGCAGTAGAGAGAGCTTCATTAAATATGTTCAAGCCACAGTTGGGTGTTTCTTTTGCATAGTTATGGGGATAATGCAGGTAAGAGGAGCTGAGGCAATGAATAGGTCAGCCATGATCTTAAAGAATGGTGGAGCAGGCTTGACAGGTCCAATGGCCTACTCTTCCTTCGATATACTATGACGATGCATCCTCCGTATTGTGGAACAAGGACAAATGAGAATGTTATAGAGTTAATGCACTAAAGCTGATGAAAATTAATATTGCTAAATATATTATTCAACTTAATAAGAGGTCTGTCAAACCAAGAAATGTCCAGCCACTTAGTTCCATTTTCCATCTCTTTGCCCATAGCTTTCTATGTTCTGTCTTTAAGTGTTCATCTGAGCATTTCTGGAGTACAGTGGTTCCTACATTTACCATTCGTTTAGGTAGGGTTTCAGATACCTACCACCCTCTGGGTCGAAAAGATTCCTCCTTGAATCCTCTAAATCTGAGGGGTATAACAAGTGTAGATGAGGGACAAAGAAACTTGCCCCTCAGATAGATGTTAAGTCTTTATCCCCTTGACATTGACTGGTCTACGAAAGGAGAAAAGGTTCTCCTCATCTACTCTCAATGTCCCTTACAAATTTTGTACACTTGAAATCAGAACCGCCACTCCTTTTCCACTTTTGGAAAAATTATCCCCGGCCTATCTAATCTCACTTCTTTGCCAAATACTCCAGCTAGCAACACCCTGGTAAATACCCTTTACACCATCTCTAGTGCAATCACAGCCTTCCTAACATTGAGTGACCAGAACTGCACACAATACTCTGGTCTAGCTTAACTAAATTCTTACATAGTACTATCATAACATCCCTGCTCTTGCATTCAATGCATTAATAAAGGCAAGTATCCCATATGCCTTTTTAAACCACCTTATCGGTCTTGCTGTTTTAAGGATCGGTAGACATTCACACCGATCCTCTATTTCCAAGGGGAATACCATTCAATATGTACCCCCCCCCCGCCCCTTCCATTCTTAGTCCTCCCAAAATGCAACACTTTATACTTTAAACTCCATGTGCCACTATTCTACCCACCTGACCAAACCTGCCTTTATCATCCCAAGGCTTTCCTCCTCACTATTTACCACCATCCCCTTCCCAGTTTTCATGTAATTTGCATGGTTACTGATCAAAACCACCTACACATACATGTCTAGATTATTAATGTATACAACAAACTGCAAGGGACCCAGCACCAAATCCTGTGATATGCCACTGAACTAAAGCTGCCAGTTACAAAAACACCCTTTGACCATCATGCTCTGCTTGTTGCCTTGAAGCTAATTTTGAAGCGAATGTGCACTTAGCTTCTTGACCAGTCTCCCATACAACACCTTGTCAAACCTTAGTGGAGTCACGTCGACTACATCAACAGCATTAACCTCATCTATGTATCTATTCACCAATTCAAGGGATTCTATCCCAGAGAAATTTTTCCAAACATTTTCCTACTGTTGTCGTCATGAAAGACTGGCTTGTAAAAAATCTTTATTTTCCCCACAAGTTCAGTAAAACCCCCAATCAGCGTTCTTTCGTTCAACCATACTTGTAATATCAGGAGTTTGCTTTTATTCATTTGGGGATATATTCACATAAACAATAATGAGTGGCAAGAAGACTATTGTAGAAGGCAGTAAACAATCAAGCACATTGCAGGCCAGACGTGGTATAAACAGCAGATTTCCTTACTTAAGGAAGGAATAGTAAGCCAGATGTGTTTTCACAATTCATGAATGGTGGCCATAGAAACTCCCATAATTCATGTGAATGGGAATTTGAGAGATCTACACATCTGTGCCACTTTAGCTACAGATTAGAAATGCTGCTAGCAAAATAAAAGCTCAGAAAGAATGAACATTAGAGTTGAAGCCACAGTAAATCAGAGAAAGTAAATACCAAAAAGCTTTTACTCAGCTTCAGGCAAACAGGGGCTCTAAATAATAAGTCTACATGGAAATATCTCCCTCTTGTAGGAAGAAAACTTGGATTTAAACTGGGCACTTCATATTTATATTCTGGAGGCTGACTTATCTTTTGGAATTTCTACATTTGAGCCTTGGTTCCACATTACACTTCCAAAACAAAAAGGGACTTAACGCAAATTGAATAACTTGAGTTTCTGGATTCTGATCATTTTCATTGCCCTACACGGTGCCCTGAGCAGAGTGCTGCATTCAAAAACATCAAGGTGAAAAGCTAAAGGTCTGCTGTAGTTTAGTGTCAGTGGAGCTGCCTTTCAAATAGGAGACAGTATGTTTTACGCAGAAATTGAGACAAAAATGACTGGAATGTTCTCACACACATCAATAGCATGACATCAGTACCATCATTCTGACAGCATCTCCTAGGGAAAGTCTGAAAAAAACCTGAAGCATCAAAATGTGTGGGGAAGCACCCTTCTGGTTCTCCCCTCTTTTTACTCTGCTTTTGCTTTGGAACACAAGTTGTCCCTGGGGCACAAGCAACAGGAAAATTAGCTCAGATCTCTTAAGCAGAGAGTGTATTTGAATAAATGAAATCACGTTAAGGTTGAGGCAAAAAGTGGATATCTGTACTTAAGTGATGCCACTGACAAAAAAAAAGGTTTGAGTTACAAAGTCTATCCAAATTAGCAAGGCAATCCAGTGACAGTGTCAAGAGAAAGCAGTTTTGATCCTATGCAGAGATCTTGTGTCATTTTTCTTAAATGGAATCAAATCCCTGCAGGAGTCAGGCCATTCAGTCCATTGAGTCCACACTGACCCTCCGAAGAGCAAACCACCCAAACCCACAACGCTACCCTAAAACCCTGCATTTCCTAATCTACCCTGTCCACACATCCCTGAACACAATCACAACCAATCCACTAAATCAGCATATCTTTGGACTATGGAAGGAAATGGGGAGACCTGGTGGAAACCCATGCAGACATGGGGAGAAAGTGCAAATTTCGCACAGACAGCCACCGGAGGGTGGAATCAAACCCACGCCCCTTCACACCATCTTAGTATTAAATCAACCAAAATGAAGCAAGAATAACACTCATACAAAAAAAATCTGTGCCCAAACAAGCCTGAAGATTATTATGAATTTCTTAGCAGTAAGAATTTCCTACCATTACTTTTGAATTGAAGAAATGTTTAATAATGTTTAGACAAAAATCAAGATTTAAGTGGTTAGGCGTTTGAATTAAAACAAATATTCTCTAACTATTTGATCTGAAGACTTTTAAATACAACTTACTAATTTCTTAATGTACATAATTGTTGGTTGAGACACTGGAGTGGAAAGTAATTTGAAAAGTACATGAAAAAGCAATGAAACCAATTTGTAACTTTTTTTTTAAAAAAGTACAGGCCTAAGTAAGTTGGTCAGAAGTTTAACTTGTTTTGCAAAACTGAAATCTTGAATTGATAGAGCATTTCACATCCTTAAAGCATTAAGAAAAAAAAAAGTGTTTACAGATAAGCACTTTCAAAAGTGAAGAAGTGACTGTTAACTCAGTTAGCTGGGTGGTCAGTTTGTGATGCAGAGTGATGCCAACAGTGTAGGTTTAATTCCTGCACCAGCGGAGGTTACCATGAAGGACTCTCCTTTTCAACCTCTCCCTTACCGAAGGCATAGTGACCGCCAGTTGACTAATTGTAGAGCAATTCTATGGTCTGGTAGGACTAAGGTGATTACCTTTTTATCTCTAATGAGTGCCCCGATTTAAATAGAGTTGGGTTTAATCACTGCAATATTGTGGCCATAATGTTACAAGTACAGTTTATATTCCCTACAGAATCAGTACAGTGACCTTCAACAATGTAACAGAGATAAAGAATTCATCATAGACTGCAGTGAAATGATACCAGATGTACCCTTAATGCTGATTCTGTATTAGTGTTTACTGTACTTATAGACTTCTTAAAGCTAATAAAAATAGAAACCAACGAGGGCACAGATTTTTTTTTGGGGGGGGAAGAAAACAAAAAAGTACCTAATCCAAAATTGTCAGATTTTACTAATTCACAAGCTCAAACTACTTCTCAGCTTTTCCAATCTTATTCCCAATATTACTATAAACCGCTGTTCATTCCCTTTCTGCTTCATTACTATTTATTCAGATCATCCTTTATTCTTATCCATTTAAAGCTTTTTTTCTACCGGTGTTATCTTTCTTCTGAACACTTAAAATTTCTTCCCCCCATTTTTAACTATTCACAAATTGGGATTGTCAGTAATTGCTCTCTACATTCTTCCCATTGATAAATATTGTTATTTTAGCATCGATTATCATCCATCACAAGCTATTGCCAATACTTACTTACATATCAAAATAGTTTCATTCCCCCTACCAGCATACTTGCTGATCTAACGGCTGAGATTGCTACAGGAGGAGTTCTAGTTCTTGAACAATCTGCTGCTTAGACACAGTGAACACAGTAATCAGAGTTCTCATGCTGGAAGGAGTCAGTCTGTCTGCTTTGTAGACAATGTATCAGTGCAGCCAAGTATCAGGTTAACCAGGGATCCAGTAACACTAGCTCTGTACTAAACACAAACATTGATTCCCCCAAAATGCTGTATGTCAGAAAAGCATTAGTGTTTGATATTGACAAGTAAATGTTAAAAGTCATTGCTCATCATTCTGTTTGGTGGTGCTGTATTTACCTGCTCATTGTCCAGTTTCTTGGAAAGTGCATTGGCATGCTGATTAGTGTCGGAAATCTCCATTTGGAGGGCTGCCACTCTTTGCTGAAGCCCTGTTGTGGTTGCACGATAGATCTGGTCCCAGTCTTGGTTGAGTTTCATCAGCTGAAAGAAGGAAGCAGAGTTTTTACTAGCCGGTCTTCAACCTTTGGTCATATTCTCAGTTTCATTACGATGGATTCCAATCAATTTCCTCACCAATTGTGCATTACACCTTCTACACTGAAGTATTGGAACCAGCAGACTTTACTTTATAAAAGCCAAAAGAACTGTGGATGCTCTAAATCAGAAGGAAAAACAGAAGTTGCTGGAAGATCTCAATTGGTCTGACAGCATCTGAAGAGAAATCAAAGTTAACATCTGCTGACCCTTCTTCAGAACTGATGGTAGCTAGGAAAATGTCAGTTTATATGCAGAAGGTAGGGTGGGTGGGTAAGGAGTAAATAACAGGTGGATAAAAGTAAAAAAATGTACTAGTATGGAAAAGGAACCATTTTTTACAAAACCAGCAATTTCACTGTAAAAGGTGACAATTGCTTTATGGGAAGCACCTGCCAAATGCATGATTGGAAAATGGCTCTAGGATCAAGCTCATCAGCCACACAAGGAGCCACAGAACCCATGACCAGTGACATGGAGTTTCCTAGGTGGATATTCATGCTCGTTAGCAAGGGATTACTAAGAAAACAAACAAACAAACCAAACAAACAAAGTCAGTGTGCTTTCTTTTTATCTCAACCTCTAAGATGGAGCAAATGTTGCACTAACCTTGTTCAGGACTTGAAATAATCCAATAACTATTTGTTTTCTTAACACCCAATCTTATTACACCCGGTTGTGAGCAACAGAACAAGTCTTTTTGCTGATGGGGCCAACATGATCAGAATTATTCCAGACCAAAAAAAAAATCAAATCATGTGACAACTATGACCTTGGTGACCTAAACAATACACAAACTGGAACTGGAACTGGAACTGAAACTGTTCTCAGTTGTGGGATGACAGATCGCCAGACCAGTGAGGTAGAACCATTTATGGAAGCCAGTGTGATGAACATCCCAGTTCACTTAACATAATATGCCACAATTTTGCACATTTGCTTCCTTTTCCTGCACAGCTGGTTTACAGTGTATCTCAATTTAGTATCATCTATTTGTTCTTCCATGCTTCTGAATAAAACTCAGACAATTTCTCATCTTCTACAGTACCAACTTTTTCTTGCCATTCTATTCCCTACAGGCAAACCAATTAACTCAAGTCAAAATCACTACCTCCAGTTGTGTATTACCAATTCTAATGATTAAACCTTAATGAATGCTTTCTAGAAGTCTATATAACCATCTATATTAACTTTTTAGGTTACTGTTTTACTGACCTCAAAAATTTGATTAGGTTAGTCAAACATTACTTACCTTCAACTTACCTACGTGGGCTTGTGGTGCAACGGTAGTGAGTTTGACTCCAGATCAGAAGGTTACATGTTCAGATCACGTCTGACTCACTGAAGCTCAATTTCTTAGGGCAGCACAGTGGCTAGCACTGCTGCCTCACAGCACCAGGGTTCAATTCTCACCTTGGGCGACTATCTGTGTGGAGTTTGCACATTCTCCCAGTGTCTGCGTGGGTTTCCTCCAGGTGCTCCGGTTTCCTCCCACAATCCAAGAGATGTGCAGGTCAGGTGAATTGACCATGCTAAAATTGCCCATGTAGTGATAAGGTGTATTAGTCAGGGGTAAACCTAAGTAGGGGAACTGGTCTGGGTGGGTTACTCTTCAGAGGTTTGGTGTGGACATGTTGGGCTGAAGGGTTTGTTTCCATACTGTAGAGAATCTAATCTAAATCAACAAAGCAATATTAATGCCCTCTAACCCTGAATAGATTCTAGGAACTTCAAAACAAAATGATATTGAACAGACAAGCCCAGAAATCTGACTCCTCGTCATCCTAAATAGTGGAGTGACATACAACATTTCCAGAATATACAATTCCCAAATCTACAGAAGATTATGAATAACATTTTCACAATTCCTTCACCTAACTGGTTTAATAAGGTAACCAATGCTGAAAATTAGAGTTCAAGTAGCAATGAATACAGAGCAAACATTTTGTTGTTCTGAAAAGGTCATAAACCTGAAACTCAGTTTCTCTCTCGGATAGGGTGTGATGTGCTGAGTATCTTCAGCATGTGCAGTTTTTCACTTTTGCAATTATTTAAATAATCTGGAGTGGGGTGGGGTGGGAAAAAAAAAGTAGTGTCTTATAATAAATTTTTAAAATGTCCAGTGACATGGGCATTCTTCAGTCAATGACCATCGGAATTTCAAAAAGTACTTATGGACAAAGCTTTTAATTCCAGCATTTAAACAAAAGATGTCTGCAGATATAAATTTAGAAAGCATCAAGCAGAGTAGTGAGAACTCAGGGAATGTCTCAGCTCTACAGATGAAGGGAAACTTTGAACAGAAAGAGAGAACAATAGACTGACTATTAACCCTCTTCCCTAATGTATTAGCAGAAAAATATTCCTGCACACATTTGCATTTTATGTTTCCAAAGATATGAAAATAGTTATACACCAATTGCAACTGTCGTGATTTCATGTACCATTGTGCTGTGAAGGTCACAGATTGAAAACAGCCATTAAACACCTCTGTACTGCAGGTAAAAAAAGAAAGACAAATTACTGCTCACAGTATTGAGCCAGCCATTGCCAAAAGGAACCAAGACAAAAGAACCTTAAATCAACATACTAAAGGCAAGAAGCACTCATGTTAACGCAACTGCTACCATCCAATAACAGCAATGATTCTAATCTTTAGCTCTCATGAACAACTTCAAGCATTTTAAAAATTATTTTGGGACCCACATCTTCTCCCTAATTGGTAGGACATTAACTACAAAGCACTAGAAGAAATAAACACTTTTCCACAAAAAAAATGGCTGCATCGACTTCTTTCAAAACAAATTCATTTGTTGTAGGAGAAAAAAAAAAGTTAGCCACAAGGGAAGGGATCCTTTTGAAGTTGGCCCTCGGTTGCTCACAAGGCTATGTTTGATGGGTGCAGGAGAATGAGTAAAGGGGTGGCCAGTTCAACTCTCCTCACCTGGGGGATTAATTGGTGTTCCAGGTGGGAGAACCATAAAAATGTATTGGGGTTACCTCAACTGGGGACTGATTATAACAATTGCCCTTTCCCCAATACCTTTGAGATAGTGGTACGAGCCATCAATTAAGCAGGTTGCTTTAACCCTGGATGATATCAAACCTCTTGATGATCATCATTGGAATTGCACTCATCCAGAGAAGTGGAGTGTATTCAATCACACTCCAGGCTTGTCAATGGAGGAACCAGACAGTGAGAGTTATTCCTAGCCCCTGAAATTTTAAACTATTTTCTCCATTACTATTTTGCTACTTGCATTAAATATGATAAGTTCATCCCCTTAAAATTTCTCATTAACTGGCATATTATCTTTTGACAGCAAAACAAATATACAGCACTTATTTAAGTAGTATCATTGCCATTTGTACTTTAGTGTCACCCATATCTATCTTAAAAGAGACAAATCTCACCCTTTTTTCTGTTCGCACCATCGACTCTCAGTACTTGCTTTTAAAAAAAAAAAACGAAGGATCAAGCGTGCAAAGAAAAAAAAAAAAACAACCTGTACTTCACTCTGAACCATATGTATAAACATGCACTGTCAAACTGACATCAGTGTTAAATGATACTTGTATGGAGAAATATAAAGTATATCTTGGTAAGGCACTCTGGCCTAACTACAAAATTGCTCTTTTCTATTGTATTATCCAAGTCATTATTACACAGAAATGCACTCACAGCATTGTAATCCTTCTGTTTTCTATTCTTTTTCTGGTAAGATGTAGTCATATTGCCAAAAGGATTAAAAACAAAATCACCCAAACAAGTGGAATCAATATAATGACTTGTGTTCCTTCATTAACAAGCTTCTGTAGTAATTCACAACCTTAGAGTACTGCTTTGGCTTACAATGACAGCCTTGCATTTTTTCTTTACTTTGAGCCATGCCCAAAAGGATAAAAAGGATTAAATAAGTTTTGGTTATGATTCCTTTGTACCTGCAGGTGAAGAGTCGGAATTCCAAGTGATCAACTTTTGTCAAATGTAAAATATTAAAAGCGGAGTCATCTCCTTTTCCTGGCATCAAACAAATTAAGTTATCTAATAAAATTTATTATTTTGTTGGTTTGGGAGAGTGGACATGCAAATTCACTTTTGTATTTCTATACTACAACTGAAATTGTACTTTAAATTACTTAAACGTACTGCTACAGGCTTAGGAACATCTTAAAGTTATTTCAATTTTTCAGCACCCATGTTTAAAATAGCATTTCCTAGCATTTATACTTGTTCATTTGGATCAACTGGTTTTATTTTTAAAAAGCTGAAAAAGGGACCAAATTGTCATTTGAATTAAAGATTGGAATGGTAGGAAACCACACCATAGTCTAATTGCTTTTGTGATCATCAAGCCAATCTCTTCCACAGTGACGTTTGTAATTAAAATGCTCACAGTTGCTTAGGTATTTCCTTGCTGTGATGCTGAACACACCAATGTCCCAGAGGCAAAAACTAACAGCATGTGGCAAAACAAATATTCTCAGGACATTTTAATAACTACATGCTTGACAGACTTGCTTTGTCAAGAAGAAACTACACTAATTATAAAAGTAGTGTGTTTTTCTTGAGCAGAAGGGGAACTCCAGCAGGGTGTTGCTTAACAGACTTGTGAACATCAGAATTTACATCAGCAAGTTGCTTAAATTAGAGAAAAAAAAAGTGGGAAAGGACCAAATACCTCTTTGTTCAGGCGTCTCAGTTCAGTGTTTCTGTTCAGCAGCAGCAGTTTCTCCTCATCGGCTGTAGTTACACTCATACTTTCTGTGATAAATGTCACATTCTCCTCGGCTCCAAAGTCACTCATATTTTGCAGCAACTGAAGTGGTTCGTTTTTTGGTCTTGAGACACTAGCTCTGGAAAAAAAAAAATGAATAGAATACTCAACAGCCTGGGATACTACCAATCATACATGATAAATTTGATACACAATGCATTCCCAGCCTCAGAATATCTTAGATTTGGTGAAGATGATAATATTCATCGGAAGCTCAACATACTGTTGACATAGGCAATGGAGAGTGTGAAGTAAGTGCAGAACATTCCCAATTAAAACAAAAACACAGTTTAGCAATTAAATTACACAGCATCCAGAAACAGGAGATGCAAGATGATCCCTTATCCAAGGTTTCATAAAGCAGTCCACAAATTTGATGCTGCCCCTTAAAAGTTAAAGATTATTGTGTACATCAGCTCAGAACATAATAATGAAAGGCTGCAAGCCAAGGTAAGAGCTGTAAAATCATGAGCAGTCACAACAAGTTAAAAGCTAGTTGTTATTTTGACTTTTTTTAAAAAAAATTAGCATCTTAATTTGTGGAAGTGAACAGGAGGAAAGTGGTCTCCTTTCCAGTGTTCAAACATCCTCCAGATTAACTTTACAAAGACCACAGAATCAACACCAGGGGCTTTGACATGTGGACCAAAATGTAGAAAGTTCAATGACCTCACTGGAGTAGGCAAGGCTAGTGAAGAGATTTTCAAACAGCATAACCAATTAATTGCAGCACCAGTCTCAAACACTGGGCAAATACACCACAAACTCACTTATCCATTAACAATCTTGATTGATCAGGACTGATACCTTACACTCAATACCACATCTCACGTCTGCACATATTTGCAGTTGTTCAACAATAAATCAATCAAATACAAAATCAGATTTGTAGCAGACGAAGTGATGGTCTAGTGGTATTATTGTTAGAGCATGTGTCTAAACATTCAGGGGAGGCCGGTTTGAATCCCACCATCGGAAATGGTGGAATTTGAAAGCAATCAGATTTGTACTATCTTTTCCAGGGCAAGGCAACACATGGCTGAAGAGAGCTCCCAGCCTGTTGGAGATGGGCAGAGTTATATTATCCCATGGAAGAGAAGCTGTCCATAATCATTGCTGCAACTATAGGTGGAGGTCATAAGAGCAGTGGCACTAAAACTGAACATAGTGCTCTGTACCTTAGCTTTCCCTCACCCCATAATCTCTTGGCTTCTAAAGTTAGCCATTCTGTAACATGTATCTCTTACACTCTCCAACTACATGATTCCATTCGATTCTTTTAAGAGAGCAACAGAAATGCCACATGATTAATCAGCATCATAAACAGATCTGTTAAAAATCATAACATCCAGGTTATAGATCAGATTTAATTAGAAGCACTAGCTTTCGGAGCGCCGCTCCTTCATCAGGTGGTTGTGAAGGACACAATTGAAAGACAATTTATAATAAAAAAAGTTTAGTGTGATGTAACTGAAATTATACATCAAAAAATACCAATTGTTTGTGGAGTCTTTCATCTGTTAGAACACCATGATAGTTTCACCTTCATTTGTAAAATCACAAAAGTTTAAAAAAAGTTACATTCCCAGGTTAACTGTAACCATTGGTATCAGTCAGATAATATGTTGAAGGTGTTAGCCCCATGTTCCTTGTCTGTGCCATAATGTTTAGACCGATTCTAAACTTAAAAGTGAGTTAACAGAGTCTTACATGGATTCATGCAGTTTTTGAGCAAAGTACAATGTAACTTTGCAAGCACAAATTCACCCCACAAAACATATGTGCGTGTGCGTACACGCACGCAAGGATTACTGCCAGGAAGTGTACCAACAACTGAACAATCAGGAACACTACAGGCAACTACCAGCTGATCCAACCAAAGAAGACACCCGCGAGTTAAACACATTGATCAGGACTTTGGATCCAGTCCTTCAGAGTTCTCTATGCACCCTCATCCCACATACTTCTCGTGTAGGCGACTTCTATTGCCTTTCAAAAGATACACCAAACCAATACACCAGGACATCCCATCGTATCGGGCAATGGGACCCTGTGAGAGAATCTCTTCAGCTATGTTAAAGGGATCTTGAAACAGATTGTTCAGGGGATCCCCAGCTTCTGTCACGACACTACGGATTTCTTAAGAAACTCAGCACCCACAGACCAGGAACATTCCTCATCACAATGGACATTTCCGCACTCCACACCAGCATCCCCCACAATGACTACACCAATAACTGCCAACCTCCAACCACCATCCTACAACTCATCTGCTTTATCCTGGATCACAATATCCAGTTTCTCATCCAGACACATGGAACAGCCACGGGGACCAAATTTGCACCCCAATATGCCAACATTTGTTTTATGCACAAGGTTGAACAAAACTTCTTCTCTATGCAGGATCTCCAACCAACATTATACACCAGGTAGATTGATGACATTTTCTTCCTCTGGACCCATGACAAGGAGTCACCAATAAAACTACAGTGATATCAACAAGTTTCATCCCACCAATCAAACTTACCATGGACTACTCTTGACTATCTGACTCAATCTTGGACACATATCTCCATCAAGGATGGACACCTCAGCACCACACTCTACCACAAACAATCTCAATGCTACACTTCTCCAGCTTCCATCCAAAACATATTAAAACAGCCATCCCCTATGGACAAACCCTACACGTACACCAGATCGGTTCAGAGAAGGAGGAATGCGACGGCACTAGGAAGTACTCAGAGATGCCCTCATAAGAACGGGGTACGATGCTCAACTCATCAACTGCCAGTTCCGATGTGCCACAGCAAGGAACTGTAATGGCTTCCTCAGGAGACAGACACGTGCTGCAACCAACAGGTTACCCTTCATTGTCCAGTACTTCCCAGAACTGAAAGACTACATCATGTTCTTCGTGACCTGCAACACATTATCAATGAGGATGAGCACCTCACCAAGACTTCCCCACAGCTCTACTACTTGCCTTTAAAACAACCACCAAACCTCAAACAGATCATTGTTCATAGCAAGCTGCCCAGGTTTCAGGGCAACCCTATCACAGTAGGCGCTGCAAGACGTGTCAGAGCGTGGACTTGGATTACACGTGGGGACACCTCCCACCTTGTACATGGCAGGTACTCATGTGACACAGCCAATGTTGTCTATCTTATACATTGCAGGCAAGGATGCCCAGAGGCATGACACATTGGGGAATCTGAGCAAAGGCTACGGCAATGGATGAATGGGCACCGCACAACAGACAAGAAAAAGTGTTCCCTCCCAGTTGGGGAACACTTCAGTGGTCCAGGACATTCAACCTCGGACCTTTGGGTGACCATCCTCCAAGGCAAACTTCGGGACAGGCAGCAGCGAAAAGTGGCCGAGCAGAGGCTGATAGCTAAGTTCCATACCCATAGGGAGGGCCTCAACCGGGACCTTGGGTTCATGTCACACTACAGGTGACCACACTCCCAGCCGCCCCCCAGCCCAGACACACTCCCACACATGCACCCTCTCAGACTTAAGACACTCTCACCCCCCGCACCCCAGTAAGATACACGTTTGTGGGGTGAATTTGTACTTGCAAAGTTACATTGTACTTTGTTCAAAAACTGCATGAATCCATGTGAGACTCTGTTAACTCACTTCTTAGATTAGAATCAGTCTAAACATTATGGCACAGACAGGGAACACGGGGCTAACACCTTCAACATATTATCTGGCTGACACCAATTGTTACAGTTAACCCGAGAATGTAACTTTTAAAGAAAAGTTTTGTGATTTACATATGAAAGTGAAACTATCATGGTATTCGAACAGATGAAAGACTCAACAAACAATAGAGGTATTTTTCAATGTATAATTTCAGTTACATCACACTGTAAACTTTTGCTATAAATTCTGTGTCTTACAATGGTGTCCTCCACAACCATCTGATGAAGGAGCGGCGCTCCGAAAGCTAGTGCTCCCAATTAAACCTGTTGGACTATAGCCTGGTGTTGTGATCTTTTATTTTATTTAAAAAAAAACTTTGTACACCCCAGTCCAACACCGGCGTCTCCAAATCACGACATATCATTTGGTCATTCTTTATAGAACTTTGCTCTGCACAGCTTAGCCAACCCACTTCCTATTTTAAATAAAACATACACTTCAAAAAGTAGTAACTGTCTATAAAACACCAAGGCATCTAGCAATCATGAAAAGGCACTATACACACCCAAGTCTTTTGGTCAGGCAGTGGTGAAACAGCCAAATGATACATCAGTCACCAGCTAATTAATACCTTCGAAGATGGAGGAAGGGTAAGGTGAGGCACTGGGTAATCAGCAGCCAGCAGCAAGGGTGGAGTCAATATTGTTCATATCAGTTTGCTGAAAAGGTGAAGTCATGGTTCAGGAGAACTCAAAAAAGGAAAAGATAATGGATTGCCCGACTTGCCAGCAAATCAGCAGTTTCCAACATAGAGCTCGGAGGGACATGTACTATGCATCTCAGACATTCTGTGCCAAGTACTAGGAGCATTATTCCAGAGTGCTTGATAGTTCCTCGTCCAGTCTTGCAAGGGATACCCACAGCTTGACATAGTGGCCTGTGTCCATAATCTGTGCAGTCAGCACCATAATTGCTAATATATGCTACACCACTTGTCATAAACTTTAACCTGAACCAACTCTGGAATCCCCCATAATCAAAGCAGCAGAAATTTTAAAAATCAGTCAGCAATTATGATGAACATGGTGATGATAGAACTAGCAAGAGGAACCTTCCAGTTGCTGGACACAATTGACTTAAAAAGGTTAAAGGAAGAGGGCATTAACTGGAGTGACACAATCAGCAAAAAAAAAAAAAATGACAAGCCTGGCATCAGTCAAAAATACACATGGATTGCATCTTAAATTTGCACACCTTTAGTGGGTGCTCCCTATGTCTATATTCACACTCTTCCCAAAAAGAAACTGTTCTGACTTCTGGTCAACTCCAGAAGATGCAAGTTAGATAGACACCATTCTAGAGATAATTGACACTGGATACTAAGAATCTTGTAATCCTTATTCTCTTGTGAACTATGATGTTCTTAGCTGTTCAATAGTGTTTCAGAATCCCCAGTGGTGATGCTTTCAATTTGGATTTCGTCCAATCACAATAGAAGCACTGACGCTTTCATTTTTATAATATTTCAGTACTTGGCTTTCTCAAATCATTTCCCACACATTACAGTTCAAGATCAGCACTCAGCTCAGTTGGAACAAAGCTGAATCACATTTCTCTCATTCCTCAAAAACAAGTTAGCTATCTTGATACAAACTAGATGACAGTAAAAACAATCTGCTCACTCAGATTACTGTCACTCTTAGGTTAGTGAGAATGATTCTTATTTAGTAACGTACATCTTTATTGTAAAAGGTAGTTTTAAAATCCCTATCACTAAACATGTAGAGGATAGATGGCAGGAACCAAATACTATTGTGCTATTGCATAGATGTCAGACCAGGTAGGCAGCATACAACAAGGACATTTACATGACATCCAAAGACATTTAATGGCTCAGCATAAGAAAGGCACCCAGATCTTAGCCAGAGCATACAATTGTAATGTCATAGCAACAGCAGTAACCCCTTAGAGTCAGAGGTCTACAGCACAAAAAAAAATGGTTTTATGCTACGGAGTCTGGTGGTCATAAACAAGCACCTAGCTAATCAGATTCCATTTTCCAGCCTTGTATCCCTTAGTTTAGCAAATATACATCTCAATATTCCCTAAATGTTGACGACTTTTGCCTCTACCTCCCTTACAAGGAGCGAGTTCTAGATTCTCATTACCCTCAGTGGGGGAAAAAAAAGTTTCCTCATCCTCTCTAAACCTCCGACCCCTTACCTTAAGAGGGTGTCACCTGGTCAATGATCCTGCCAATGGGAAAAGTTCCTTCCTGTCCATGCCCCTCAAATTTTATACATCTCGAATCATATTCCCCCTGTCTGTTGAGTCAGTTTCCCCCTCCCTCATTCACTAGAATCATGGTTAATTGACATGACAATGCCTTTAATCCACCCCATCCCTTACTACTAGCGGTGTACAGAAATTACAGATTTTCTCAAAATCTGTTATTTTGTAGCAGAAGTTCATAAGCTCCAAGATATCTACCATAAGCAATATCTCAATCTTTGTGGTACTTGTTACAAGGATCACCACATGACATACCATTCAGACCTCAAACTTGCAGTGGTGACTGACATAAGAAAGCAGGTCAAGATGGCACATCAGATGCTGTGAAGTGTCAGTGTCTGGTGTAGCTGGTGAACCTGCAGTTAAATCATTAACAGGAGTCAAAGTCCCACAGGTTAGTGACGCAGATGGTGACTTAACTGCAATGGTGGGGTGGGGATTTGGCACTGCTACTTGTAGAAACAGGTTGATGTTATTTCAGGCAATAAGAATTGGTATAGTGATGCATGGTCCTGAGGCCAGTATCCCAAGCAGCCAGTCAGTGCTATAGTTTTACATAAGTGGTCACTCTCCTTGGTGTTATTGCTCCTAAGCACAATGATGTATGAACACCACCTTCTTGACCTATCCATCTTCCTTCCCACCTATCTGCTCCACCCTCCCTTCCGATCTATCACTGTCAACCCCACCTGCACCTACCTATCGCCTTCCCAGCTACGTTTGCCACCCACCCCCTTATTTTTTCTCTCAAACCCCTTCCTCCCCCAGAATCCCCTCCACATTCCTCATTAAGAGCTGATGCATGAAATGTCAATTCTTCTGGTCCTCAGATGTTGCCTGACCTGTGCTTTTCCAGCACCCCATTTTTTTGACTGTAGAAGATAGATGGGCTTTCTGAAAATGTTAAAAAGAGCTCATTTATTCTCAAATGACTGGGGACTACAACAAGCCCTCAGTTGTAGCTTAGCTTAAGGCTACTTTTGCTTCTGACTGAGAAGGTCTAGGTGTAAGTGCCACAACAAGGATCAAAGACAACTCAGGGCAAGATGGAGAAAGTGAAGACTGCAGATGCTGGCGAGTCAGTTGAAAAAAAAAAAAAGGTGTGCTCGAAAAGCACAGCAGGTCAGGCTGCATCCAAGGAGCAATAGAGTGTCGACATTTCGGGCAAAAGCCCTTCATGATGAGGGACTTTTGCCTGATATGTCGACTCTCCTGCTCCTTAGATGCTGCCTGACCTGCTGTGCTTTTCTAGTACCACACTGAGTCTTGTGCTGGTGAGATGTTAACCCAAGGGCCCATCTTCCCATTCAGTTGGATATTAAAATTCTACCATCATCTCAAAGATGATGAGAGATTATCCCAGAGATACTGGCTAATATTTATTTCTCCTACTAGTGTTAGCCCATTTCAAAACCACAGACTTGAGTCTTGGAGGGCTGACGGAGGTGGGGGTTTGTTTCAGCTCCTCAGTACAGGTGGGCACAGGTGTAACTTCATCGCAAGCCATTTGTTTTTGATGTGAGTAAGCATCAACATATTAAGCCTACTGCAAATGGTTTAAACTGCAGGGTTTATTTAAAAAGCACAACTATACCCATTCACTGGCTTTGTTGCAGTAGAAACAGGCCCCAAGACTTGTCCGTTAGGTCACACCCACCAATTGAGAATAATAAAGGATTAATGGGGTCCTATGGCTGTCCACATGCAGCCAAAGTTCCATAGCTTGAGAAGCTCTGACTTTAGATTAGATTACTTAGTGTGGAAACAGGCCCTTCGGTCCAACAAGTCCACACTGACCCTCCAAAGAGCAACCCACCCAGACCCATTCCCCTACATTTACCCCTTCACCTAACACTACGGGCAATTTAGCCAGGCCAATTCACCTAACCTGCACATTTTTGGACTGTGGGAGGAAACCGGAGCACCCGGAGGAAACCCACACAGACATTGGGAGAACATGCAAACTCCACACACAGTCAGGAATTGAATCCGGGTCTCTGGTACTGTGAGGCAGCAGTGCTAACCACTGTGCCACCGTGCCGCATAAAAAGCGAAAAAAGAGAATTTCCTGTCCTTTTTAATATCACAATCCTTGTTAAGTAAGTTGTCATAAATCTGATCTCAAAGTACAGCATGATAAAACATTAAGCACAGAAACACTGGATTCCCAAGATAGTTTTCTGTTAACTCCTTTTTTTGACAATATAATAACAAGTCATTATGGACAAACCATTTGTTTTATTGTTGGGAGCATGCCAAGTTATGAAGTGAAATGAAACATGAAAGAACTGGAAACAATCATACCAGACTGCAGAATTCTGCAATACAGAATACATTATTTCCACTTAAATGATGGCAGGGAAAAAACAATTATTCTATAAATCACATGTTCCTCAAGTCTAATGGCCATAAGCTGCAATGCTCATTTCATGGCAGTGAGCCACATTTCACCTACAAATTATTCTAACGAACTATTCATTTTTTTTTTCGTTATTTTCTGATCGTTCACTGCGGTTTCTATTTGTTCCTTTCAGTGCAGTTTGGAAGCTGATAAATTTTGACCTGAAACATTTAAGTTATAAACTGCAGCGGTTAATACAGTTAGTTAAAAAGGGATATCTTAAAACCTCAGGGAAATTTAGGCACTGCCATCTAAGGAAAACATTTCTTAAAAACTTAAAAGTGCTATCATATTAGCTCCCACAACATAAAAGTGTGTCACATCCCATGTTACAACAGCTGCAGTACAATAGCTGTTTTCTTGTGGTTTTTGCATAGTTATATTTCTTTAATGTTTAATAAAAGAGAATTTAGTGGTTGACATGATAAACTTCTGCAATTACATTAGTAATCACCTAATTTCTTGCTGCAACTTGCTCCAATTTAGTAAATGGTGATAGTCTGCAAAATATATGAACCTTTAGTCATATTATCATCAAGAGCTCACAGTGAATTAATACAGTAGTAAATTTCCAGTCATCTTCCACACCACATACAGCCCTTTCCTGTGCAAAAAAATCCAAATTTATTCACTTTAGTGCAATGCACAAATTCCAATTGAGCTACTAGTGTTATTTTCTTCCTAAGAAGAAATTATCCTTACAATTTAATATGAAGACCTATGCAAAAGCAGTTTAATTCTTGTTATAACTATGCCAAGCTATTTAATCTCAGTAATGCATTGCATTAGAAGTTTTCAACACTAGTTCCTCCAGACAAATTACCATCCAGAGATTGAATTGAAGCATGTGTGTTAGGAAACATAATTTGTTTTTATAAAAAAGTGACAGTGATGCTTAAAAGATAAGCAATAAAGATACCAAACCAACCATGATACAAAATTAGGAGGTATTGTTGATAGGGAGGAAGGTTTCAAAAATTATGAAGGGATCTTGATCAGATGGGGAAGTAAGCGGAGGACTGGCAAATGCAATTCAAATACAGAAGAGTGAAAGGTGTTGCAGTTTGGAAAGTTAAACCAAAGTAGGACTTATACAGTAAATGGTAAGGTCCGGAGAAGTCTTGTGGAACAGAGGAACCTAAGAGTACAAGTACATAATTCTTTGAAAGCAGCGTCACAGGTAGCCAGGGTGGTGAAGAAGGCAGTTAGCATGCTGGCCTTCATTGGGGCAGGCATTGAGTAAAGGAGTTGGGATGTTATGTTACAGTTATATAAGTCATTAATGGAGCCACACCTGGAGTGGTGTATACAGTTTTGGTCACCCTGTTGATTTACAAGGATGTTGCCAGGACTATTAGGCCTGTGTTTTAGGGACAGGTTGGCCAGGATAGGACTTTATTCCTTGGAACCTAGGAGGGTGAGGGGTGACCTTAATAAAGGTGTATAAAATCATAAGGGGCATAGATAGGATGAATGTATACAGACATGGGGAATTGAAAACCAGAGGACATTAGGTTTAAGGTGAGAGGGGAAATATTTAAGAAGGACCTGAGGAGCAAATTCTTCATGTAGAGAGGTGCACATTTGAAGTGGGCTGCTAGAGAAAGTAGTGAGGCAGGTACAATAGCAACTTTAAAACAAATATTTGGATAGGAAGGGTTTAGAGGTGACATGGAGCAAATGTGGGCAGTTGGAACTAGCTGAGAAGGGACCATGGTCAGCATGGACCACTTTGGGCTGAAGGTCCTGTTTCCATACAATACTACTCTATGCCTCTAGGTGATCAGAGTCTGTCCGCATATGGCAGTTGACAGTAAAATTGAAATGTTGACAAAGCACTTTCAATGGTGAAGCGCAATATAAAAGCATAACCAAAGTCGTGTTAATGTGAATACAATGTTCTGGGCAAGACTTTGCACATTGATAAAAACTACTTGGCTGCTAGATATGAAGATTCCATTCTCTTTTAACCATTTCATTCCCCCTGTATTTAACCCTTAATTGCAATATAGAATGATGCTAACAGTAGGGCTCAATTTCTGCATTGGCTGAGGTTACCATGAAGGACTCTCCTCAATCTCTTCAGCATAGCATGGTGACCCTCAGGTTAAACCACAGCCAGTTACTGCTACATAAGAGAGAATAGCTCTATGGTCTGGTGGGATTATGACAATTTGACCTTTTAATTATGCTGGAATTTTCCAGAGAAGTCTCCATTAAGATAAAAAGCTTTCAGACAAACCTATGAACATCAGGTCTACCATTTTGTTCAGATCTGGTTAAGTCAAACCAACAAGAAAGTCTAACAAATGTCTCCAGGAAGACCAGTAAAAGCAGAATCATAACTAACTTTTTCTTAAAACTATGTATACATACACACTTATCAAATTTAGACCAAACTTTCTTAATAGCAGATCCAACATGTCAGGCAAATTAATAAAAAAGTGAACATTTTGTTCTTTCGATACCTCCAATTGTAGTTTTGGCTTTTATCTTCTGGTAAATTTCTAAAGCTTTGTATTGTACAATACACAAATCTCAGGGGTTTTAAATCCGCTCTCATTGCAAAGAAATGGATATGCATGGTGAAATGGACACCATTTTGATAATAGTTTTATTTAAAAAGTAAGTATTGCTGCACAAAAGTTAAATAAACTATTGCATTAGTAGAGCTTATTTAACTGTATTGAGATTTGAAAATACAAAAATTCTATTTAAATCGCAATTGCACATTTCAAAATTCTGATTGACTGGTATGCCAATCTTGCTTGTCTTCAAGAAAAAAAAACTCAGACATTAGAAGATGGGAAGTATACATGAGAAATTTAATGAAAACTTTGCAAGAAGCATACTTTTGTTTGACCTATATTTTAGGATTTTTTTCTCCACAGCATTACTTATAAATTATCCAGAATTGTTTTGAGCCCTATTTGTCAGATGGTACAGTAATAAGAACATAAGAAACAGGAGTAGGCCATCTGACCCATCAAGACTGCTCTGCTATTTGATATGGTCTTGGCTGATGTTTTCATGGACTCAACACCATTTAGTAACAAGCTATTTCACAGAATTTTCACACCCCTTAAGCAGAAAAGGACAGATGTGGGATGGTACATTACGTTTGTACAGTCAACCTGTGGGCTGCTTGTTCTACATTCGATGCTATTTCATAAAGAGAGATAGAGTTGGCCTCCAGTTTCAGTCACACAGAGCATTTAAAATGTCTCAGGTCCAAAGTGATCACAGCTGCCAGACAATGGAGCCCCTCAAAAATATCTTGTGTTCACAGCTGTCATTAGGCAGCTGAAGATATCCTCCAAGCTTGTCTGGAGGACTGACTCCCTTGATCTGCTCCCAGGATTCAGTTCAAGAGAGCTGGCTCATTTGAGACAGCCTCCAGGAAATTGGCTTGGGACTGGAGTGCTGCTGACACAGCAGCCCACAGGTTGACTGTACAAACGTAATGTACCATCCCACATCTGGCCTTTTCTGCTTAAGGGGTGTGAAAATTCTGTGAAATAGCTTGTTACTAAGTGGAGCTGAGTCTATGAAAACATCAGCCAAGACCTTATTGAATAGCAGAGCAGTCTTGATGGCCAGATGGCCTACTCCTGTTCCTTATGTTCTTATTACTGTACCATCTGACAAATAGGATTCCATAAGTTGCTCAAAACAATTCTGGATAATCTACAAGTAATACTGTGAAAAAAATTCCTAAAATATGGGTCAAAAAGTATGCTTCTCAAAGTTTTAATTAAAATTTCTCATGTATACTTTCCATCTTATAGTGTCTTAATTGAGGTTTTTTTTTCTTGAAGACATCAGCTTGACAGGATGTCTTTTGTCCAAAGGTATGCCATTCACAACTAATTTTGAAATATGCAACTGCAATTTTTACATTTCAAATCTTAATACTCAAATAAGTTTAACTTTTGTGCAGCAATGCTTCATAGAACAATTATATTTTTAAAAATACCAAAACAATGTATCCATTTCACCATGCATATCCATTTGTTTGCATGAGAGAAAGAAGGTTAAAACTCCTTTGAGATTTCTGTTGAACATTCTACAATACAAAGTTTAGAAATTACCCAGAGGATAAAAGCCAAGGCTAGAATTAGAGGTATCGAAAGGACAAAATGTTCATTTTATTGTTCACTCAAATAAAGTTCAACTTTCAGAAACTGCCAGTTGAAGAATTTTAAATAGCAGCAAGATCACAGGCAAACCATTGGAAAGAAGTAGGTTTACAAAAATTGGTCACACACATCCTTATCTTTGTAACCTTCTGTTACTACAAGCCGCCAAAAAACAAAATAATGCACCTTCTGATATTTTCCTCTGTGCCTCCCTGATTTTGATTGCTCCACATTGCCAGTTATATTTTCTGCTGTATAGGGATGAAGTTACATTAGAGCTCTTCAAAATCCTGGATAGACAGCTGGACTGGTACAACAAAAAAATAATATGATACACTATACTACCACTTCACAATCATTACTGTCTACCATGCCTCTAAGGAAGTGCAGTGTGGATTTAGTAATGATGCCGAGAAGAGGAATTTTCATTTTAGGTGGGGAACTTATTGCTAGGGTCAAATGCAGTTCCCAAACCAGTGTGCAAGGTTTTCAAGATTTTAAAGGGAGACTGATATTATAGGTAGAAATAAGCCTTTTCTGCTAATTCCAGAGTCTAAAATTGGGGAGCAGAGCTTGAAGATTTGAGTCAAGCCTTTGAGGTGTACTGCTAGGAACCACTCCTACATGCTTAAGTTGCTGTAGGTTCAGAAGTCTCAACCACAAACCACAACTCAATTCCTAATTTTCATTCTACTGTCTCCTGACAGCCAACCAACACTCACGTTATTGAAGTTGACATTTCCAAAGCAATATCTTAAAAGATATGAACTTGGTCATTTTGAACAAAGATGAACTTGTTCTAAGTAGCAGAGATGAATATCCTGCAAACAAATTAAAATTTTACTACTTATTTCACAAAGCTTGATGTCAAAATATTGACCTACATAATGACTAATGAGCCAAAGGTTAACTACTAGAGCTCATTCAGTACAACAAAAAAAAATGATCACTATACTACCACTTCACAATCATTACGAAAGAACCAATGGCATGAAATAGAATAATTTAAAAATGGATACTGAACACTTTTCCCTGTTTTTAAATCAACTTAAAGTTTCCCAGCATTTTTATAGGTTTTTTTTTTGATATTCCTTAAAGGACCATGATGTGGAGGAGCTGGTGTTGGACTGAGGTGGACAAAGTTAAAAATCACAACTGCTCCTCAGATGCTGCCTGACCTGCTGTGCTTTTCCAACACCACTCTAATCTAGACTCTGGTTTCCAGCATCTGCAGTCCTTGTTTTTACCAGGTTATAGTCCAACAGGTTTATTTGGAAGCACTAGCTTTCAAAGTGCTGCTCCTTCATCAGGTGGTTGTGAAGCAGGATCATAAGACACAGAATTTATAGCAAAAGATTAGTGTCATGCAAGTAAAATGATATGTTTAACAAACCTAAAAATTGTTAAGTCTTTCATCTTTTAGAATGGGTTGCGGGTTTTGGTACATTAATGTGAATCCCGGAACTTCTTTTAAGTCACATTTTTAAATATAAAATTTTGTTATCTTGAGAAAGTGACATCTCAGCTCTGTCTTTATCCCAATCTTGAGTCAGATGGGTTCTATTTCCAAAGTGTAATTTACAAAATAATATATGGATTGACTATCTGCACTGACTGTCTACAGGATGTGCATTTTTTGAGCAAAATAGAATGTATCTGCAAATACAAATGCACCCCATAGACTTTTATGTATGGGTGTGTGTGTGTGTATGTATGTGCACGTACATGTGCAGGACGGAGACATAGAGCATGAGTGCATGTGAGCAAGCTTGGTATGTGTGTGCGCGTGCAAGTATGATGGGGCATAAATCGGAGAGAGGGTGCATGGGTAGCTGTGAGTATGGATTGTGTTTGTTAATGTGAGAATGCATGTGTATGAAAAGGGTCGGCATGAGTGTGTGAGTATGTAACTGAGTGTGTGCGCACACGCGAGGTCACCTACAGTGTCACATGAACCCAAGGTCCCAGTTGAGGCCATCCTCATGGGTACTGAACTTGGCTATCAGCCCCTGCTTGGCCACTTTGCATTGTTATCTGTCCCAAAATCCGCCTTGGAGGCTGGTCACCCGAAGATCCGAAGTTGAATGCCCCTGACCGCGTGGGAACGCCTCTGTCGGGTGATACTTGTGCGGGGGACGGACACACACACGAGACGAAAGACTTAACAGCAATCTAGATTTATTAAATATATCATTTTACTTGCATGACACTGTAATCTTTTGCTATAAATCCTGTCTGATGATCCTGTTTCACAACCACCTGATGAAGGAGCAGCACGTCAAAAGCTACTGCTTCCAAATAAACCTGTCGGCCTATAACTTAGTGTTGTATGATTTTTAAACTTTAAAAAGGACCTCCGTTACTGTGGTGAAAGATCTTACCTACTTATTATTTTGGTCCTGTGCTTTAAAACAATTGCACACTCTGGTTGTTAAAGACTGACATAGTCATGCCATGGATATGTTTTACGTGCAGTCTGTGTGCTATTAAAAATATTCATCTGCCCTGAAAATTAAATGGCAAAATATTTTGCTCCTGAAGGTGGCAATTTTGGAGTTGGGACGGGCACTTAATTATGCAGAGCTGTAGGGAACATTAGTCCTGACAACTTTGAACTTCCACCAAAATGGAGTTTGAGGCAGAAAGGCCCATTGTTGACCTTTCCATCCAATTAAGAAAACCCTATTTCCCACGATTAAGGAAATTAGTGACCAAACAACAGCAGGTTATTTGCAGGAAGAATGCCTATTGGAAACCACTCTTTGCCCAAGCTTCTGACTCTCTTGACCCCTCTCCCCACAATTCCAAAGTTTAGAATCCAAGTTTAAATTTTGTCATTTAATTTTCAGGGTAGATGAATGTTTTTAATAGCACACATGCTGCACGTAAAACAAATCCATGGCATGACTGTGTCAGTCTTCAGCAACCAGAGTGTGCAATTGTTTTAAAACACTGGGCCTTTAATATTAGTTATCTGCCGATACACATGAATACAGGAGTAGGCTACATGGACAATCGAGCCTGCTGTCCCATTCAAATAGGATCATGGCTGATTTAATTACCACACATTTCCATCTCCTCACTACCTTTCACCCTCTTGCTCATCAAGAATCCATTCACACTACCTTAAAAATATTCAAAGATTCCACTTTTACCAGCATTCCCCCCCACAAGAAACAATGCTAACATTCGAGTTGAAGAACATGGAAATTTGAAAAAGGCAAGTCAGCAACGCCACCTTTTC
Source organism: Chiloscyllium plagiosum (assembly GCF_004010195.1). Taxonomy (NCBI): domain Eukaryota; kingdom Metazoa; phylum Chordata; class Chondrichthyes; order Orectolobiformes; family Hemiscylliidae; genus Chiloscyllium; species Chiloscyllium plagiosum. The sequence continues at coordinate 32,629,546 of NC_057724.1, read as the reverse complement.
CATGGGTTATAAGCAATATATCTGCTAATTACTAGATTTCTAAGGGAAGCTTCTGAATAAGGTAAGAAACTTAAAAAAACATAGTAAAGCAAGTGGGAAAATTCAATAGGCCCCCACACCAGGCACAGAAATAACAATTAACATGTACAGTTTCTTTTAAAAATCACCTTCATAAACATACCATGAGAGCTGACAAAAGTTAAAAAAAAAATTATATGGTCAATTATCAAAATTTAGAACAGATTAGTTTTTTTGTATAAAACATATGACATTAAAATTAAAGAATTGTGAAGATAATAGGCAACCTTAACAGTTCTGGCAAATTTTAATCTTACTCATAAGAAACTTTGTGATCGTTTAGGAATCCAGAAATGCCCAAAAGACCAGTTTGGGTATCTTCAGACACTGAAATGGCAGTTTGTTCTTATTAGATGTCTGAACTGATCTTATTTTGCAGGACTATCCCCATATCCTGGTTTTACTGACCCTCTAATTTTATTCAGAAGAAGAATATACTTTTAATACCTGAAGTGTGATGAAGTCACAGGAATTTGATGTATTTCATGCTGTTTCAGGAAGAGTTATCAAAATAAAAGAAAATAGGCTATATAGTCTTCTCCATGATGATCATGTTATCATGCAACTAAGTAAAATCATTGACTTTAAGTTAAGGTACATAACAAAAATGATCTGACATTTCTACACATACATGGAGCACTTGTAAAAATGAAAACCAAAATTGTAGATACCGTAAATCAGAAAGAAGAACAGAAATTGCTGGAAAAGCTCAGCAGGTCAGGCAGTATCTGTGGAGAGACATCAAACTCGGTAGTTCCATGAGTCACTCAACCTGAAACGTTAACTCTGAATTCGCTTCCCAGATGCTGTCAGGCCTGCTGAGCTATTCCAGCTGTTTTTAACTTTTAAAAACGCCTTTTTATCAGAACCACATTTCAGGAGAGTCCCCGGCTTTAATATTTAATGGAGAGGTTTAATTATTTAACACAATTTTTCTTAATGCTGTTAAGTATACTTAATATACTTTACTCGTCATTTTTTTTGTCAAGTTATTTTCTTCTCTAATGAATATTAACCCCTTGCTGAGCTAAAGTCTCAGTATTTTCTTACATCGCACTCCGGCGACCAGTGCTCACACATGAGTCTCGACACTATTCGACTGCAGGAGACCTCAGCACCAAATCTGTCCCTACACAGGAGCTACTTTAGAATTCCCATCCTATTTGGTCGGGGAACCAGACAAAAAAAAACAGCTCTATGATTGAAGTCAACAACCCATCTAATGACTTACCCAAAAACGACTTCAGCTGTCGTGATATCTTTGCTTGCGTCCCCCTGGTGTATCTTAGGATCCTTGTCAAGCCTCGGCTGCAGTTCAAGGCTGTGTGTGGAATGGGGCAGTAGAATAGTCTTACCTTCCATTCTAGACGGTTTCTTCCAACAACTCCCGTCCTATCACCGACCTTCCAACCTATTTGTTGAAAAAGAGGAAGTGGCTTTGATTCAGTTTCACGAGGAAATTTACTCAGCATCAGGTGCAGAATGTTGTACAGACCGGCTGGCAATGTTACCACTCTGTAAATCTCATGTTAAGACAAAAACCAGCAAATCCACATATTTAAACATAACTTCCGCGTATTTTCATTGTACAATAAAAATTCTGAATTATAAATAAATCTCACGCCAGTTAGTCAGCCAATCACTTTCAGAACACTACTTTCCAAAACACTGCCTATTATTTATAATTTGGATACAAAACTTCCATGCTGTTTTAAAGAGTAACTTTTCATCACGTGAACACATTTGCACAGACTACAAAGTTGGGCGGATATGATCTCTGTGGTTTCAGAAAATGCCCCGGGACTTTCCGAACATTAAAGCAAGCGGAAGAGGAAAACCAGTGTCCGATTTGTAGCAGAGCTCAAACTGAGCTGGTTTGGAGTTTTGTCTTTTGATTAATAAACTCTCTAGGTTGGGTTCGGGGCGTCGGTCCCGGCTCCGCTGTACATGTAGCGACTGAGAACGTGTCACTTGGCGAACATCCCTCGCCACCGACCTTGTCTTCTTGGTCAGTTCATTGTGTAACCACGACAAATTGTATCCGCTCCACTACCCCGGAAAAAAAGTATTTTCCGAGGCATGTGACTATTAATTATTTCAAAAGATGTACTTTCCACTGGCCGACGAACCCTTGAAACGATGACATTGGTGGCTGTGAGTCAGATTTGGTATGAGTTTAACCAACGTCATGTTACATCAGGTCCACGGCACCATTTGGCCCAAATGTATTATGCTAACTTCAATGTCCCACAGAGTCTCCACCTATCCATTTGTCTTATTTTGTACTCCCTCCTTTGCTTATCTTGATTTACTTTAATCCTGGTAACCTGAGCACTTTCCAGATAAAGAACTTTCTCCTGAATCGATTTATTATTGATTAGTTTTAGACTCTTTCACAATTTGGCCCATTTATCTCTCCACCCCGAGGCTCCCAGCTTCATTCTTGATGAAGGGCTTTTGCCTGAAATGTCGATTTTTTTTTTTCCTGCTCCTGGGATGCTGCCTGACCAGCTGTGCTTTTCCAGCACCACTCTAATCTAGACTCTGATCTCCAGCATCTGCAATCCTCACTTTCGCCACATTTTCTTCATACCTATCTTGTGAATTTCACAATTGTAAAGGAGTTTATCAAGTATCAATGATGCTCTTCATATAGTTAGTGTGGACCTGTTGGACCGAATGGCCTGCTTGTACACTGACAGGATTCTATTCTATTTTGAAAAGCATTGCCTTAGCCTTTTAGATTCCAAAAGAAAATCATGTCTCAGACTGCTCCACTTTTCTTGATAAGCAGCCTAAGACACAGTATACTTTTTGGAGACAGTGTTCATAAAAGTTGAAAAGGTACATTACATAACAGTTCATCATCGCATAAGTACTAAACAGATTTATTTCAATGCAGTAAATGGCACCCAAATGTGCTTAATAACACTTATAATTACAGCTTACATTGTGTCATGGACTCAGCCAGACCACTTAAAACATTCTTGCCCAGACCATAACTGTGCAATTTGTTTTGGTAAGTGTACTGTGTACATAATACGTTAGCGAGGTTGACTGCCAGGTTTTAAAACAGACACAAATTTATTCACAAAATTACAGAACGAAACACAAAGAACAAAATAAAGAAGACATACAGAATTCAGTTGGACTGAAGGATCTGTTTCCATGTTGTACAACTCTATCTAAAACTCAGTCTATCCAAACTAGACTTAATTATGCTGTTCAAATATGCAGAATAGTCCAAATAAGCAAACCCCTTAAGTACTGTAAAAATAAAACAAAGACTTACAGGTCAAAGTTAGAAGGGCAGAAGGAGAGAGAGTCTCCAGCAGCCTGTTTCCACACAGCCCACTGCTGAACTCCTAAGTAAAGTTCTGAACTGTTCTACTCAGCTAGAAAGCTGGCCACACCCTCTTGACTTCTACAGGTTACTTCTAAAAACATAGCTTTGGCCTAAAGTCTCATTCGTTTGCATATAAACAAAAAAAGGCCTTTCATCTCTGTACCAGACCAGTTGATTCAGAGCCTGAGTGGTTTATGACCCCTCTGAAAAAAAAACCAAGGAGACATTATCCTTGAGAAAAGGAACAGCTTTATGACAATTGACAAAATTCATTTAATGTCAAGCTTAAAGGCCAAGGTGCTTGACACTATTTCCAACCTTCAGCATCCTACAGCACAGAGTCTTTACAAAGCCGCTGATCCCCACATATCCATAAATTCCTTTTCCTCCTCTAGCCTATTTAGTTGGGCTGGAATTTACAAGACACCAGCTAAATTTTGGTGAGTTTCATGGAGGCTTTCCCTCATTAAGCCTGAAAGGGATTTCTCACACTATCTTTCTAAATTCACCTCAAACTATGCAGCATAATTTTCTGGTGTCCAGTTGTTGTATCTTGCCACTGGCAATTGCCAAGATCTCCCAGGATTCCTGGCACTGGCACCATCTTTGAAGCCCAGCTGTGCACCCAGTCAAGTGCAGCTGATTCTAGAGTTGTGTTCACAGTTGCTGTCAAGACATGTCAGACAGAGGCAAATTGGCATCCCATTTTGCCAACAGGGACTTGGGAGTGTGGCATGTAGTTGCTGCTTGTGAGATATTAGTGACTGCTGTCCAAAATGGAGGGCCAGAGGATCAAGCAGTGAGCTGGAGGTAACCACTCCAAATTCCATATTAGGAATTGTCGCTGTCTGGTTTCTCTCTGGCCAATAGGAAACTGCATATCAATGAGGTGATATTATATAATATTAAGATGTTAGTGCAAGCTAATGGATGCAAATAGGCCTTTGGTTACTCATCTCACCGTTCAACATATTGTTGGAAGATGGGATGTTTTGCAGTCAACATCAGGATTCTCCTTACTGTTCATCTCATATGATTCTGCCAATTTTCCTGCCTATTCTCACATCATTCCGTGACATAAGAAAAAAATAGCCTTTATTTTCCAAGCAGTATATGTTCTCCTTATTCTCCCTTCTGAAATGCACCACCACCTCAAGACCATAAGATTTAGAAGCTGAATTAGGCCCTTAAGCTCATCAAGTCTGCTCTGTTGTTCAATGAGATCACAACTGATTCTCCTAATCCTCAACTCCATTTTCCTGCCTTTTCCCCCATAATCCTTTAATAAGGCAATTCAAAACCATCATCTCAAGGGAAATTAGAGATATATAATAAATGTTGTCCAGCCAGAAATACCCAAATCCAATTAGCAAACAAAAAAAAAGTTGTAATTGAACTAGAAAGTGCTGGAAACTCAGCAGATATGGCAGCATTTTTGGAGTCAAAAACAGAGTTAATGTTTTGAATTCAATGATTCTGTTTGGACTCAAAATATGAACTTTGTTTCTTTTTCCATAGATGCTGTCACACCTACTGAGTTTCTCCAGAACTTGCTACACTTATTTCAGACTTCCAGCATCCGCAGTATGTTTTCTTTTTGTAAAAATGCATCCCACAATTTGGTGCTAACCACAAGATTTGAAATTGTGCTTTTCAGGTCCAAATCCAAGTTATTTGTGAAAATAGTGAATAGCAATGGTCCAGGCTCAAATTCCTGTGCAATACCACTTACTTACCTTTACCAGTCTGAATGGCTACCCTTAAGTTCTACTATTTGCTTTTTATCCTCTAGTCAGTTTGCTACCTATTCTGCTATCTGTGCTCAAACTCCGCATCTCACAAAATTTAGTCATTAGATGTCTGTGTTAAATCTTATTGAATGTTTTTTGAAAATCAAAATATATTACACATGTTACATTCAATTTCTCTCCCCTTTCTTTCACTTAATCAATTTTTTTCATAAAAGCTAGTCAATCATGATATTCATTTTGAAATCCATGCTAATATTTTACAATGCAGATTTCATTAGCTTTCCTATCACTTCCACCGATACCAAAGAAGCTTGTCTACAGTTCCCTTTGCATTTCTCAATTCCACTTTTACATTCCGCTACTTCAAATTATTCTAATCATATGTGTAAGGGAATGTGTGTGGAAGGGCTAATATTAGCAGAGCTCATTCAAGTGTTTTTGAAACCCCTACCAGTCCGGTTTCATACAGAACTGCTCTTGACAAAAATTTGGATATCGAGTTTGGTGCAGGGTTCTTGCAAAGAGCATTAGATTCTTGGGATGTAGAACCAGCTGCAGACAAACCAAAATATAACAGTGGTGGCTTTTATTAACACGATTAACTACCTATCTGCTCTGCCTCTTCTCATTACTCCATTTAATAGTGTTGTTCTGCATGGCAACATTAAGTGAACACAAGATGGAAATCATATCACGGTTGTGCATCTTTACACTTGGATTTGAAGATTATGGACCACCTGAAGAATTAGATATTGGACCTGAATTTGCTGAACGTGTGCACCTTTTTTTTGATATATGTCATTATGATGTGCTGATTTTTAAAAAATAGAATGAATTAATAATTAGAAAAGCACTTTGTGTGTTTAATATTTTGTGATCTAGGCTTTTGTGCATCATCTATTTTAATTATTCCACTACTGGTGGCCATGACAAAGCCTGAAGCACTGGAATTTCTACCTTAAATCCCTCCACCTTTAAAACTTTCCTACCAAGCACTTGGCCTGTTTAATATTTCTTTACATGTCTCAGTGTCAAATTATGTGTGGTAATATTCTTGGGACACACCTTCAGATCTTTAACTGTAAGGGGAAGTAGGGGAATAATCCAGAATCCGAGACTAATATTTTGGAAAGATGAGTTTGATTCCCACTGTGGCTGACAGTGAAATTTGAATTATATGACAAAATAATATTCTGGAATTACTAGCCGCATGCTCGTTGATGGTTGTTATACAAAGCCCATCTTATTCACTAATGATCTTTAGGAAAGGAAATCTGCCAACATTACCTGGTATGGACTATATATGGCCCAAGATCCATAACAATGTAGTTGACTCTTAACTGCCATCTGAGTAATTAGGGATAGCAATGAAAGTTGGTCTACCTGTACCTTTTGCTACCTGTATCTCATGAACAAATAAGAAAAAAAACCTATATACCTGGAAATCATTCTTGTTGAGTGACTTATGATATTACTTTAGCAAACCATAATGCTAAATTGAGACAGTCCCACCATTGATTAGATTAGATTAGATTAGATTACTTACAGTGTGGAAACAGGCCCTTCGGCCCAACAAGTCCACACCGACCCGCCGAAGCGCAACCCACCCATACCCCTACCTTTATCCCTTTAACCTAACACTACGGGCAATTTAGCATGGCCAATTCACCTGACCCGCACATCTTTGGACTGTGGGAGGAAACCGGAGCACCCGGAGGAAACCCACGCAGACACGGGGAGAATGTGCAAACTCCACACAGTCAGTCGCCTGAGTCGGGAATTGAACCCGGGTCTACAGGCGCTGTGAGGCAGCAGTGCTAACCACTGGGCCACCGTGCCGCCCACATTGAGTGAACATTTGTGTGAGATAAGATTGAACAGATTGGCAATAAAGCTACTAATTACCTTTTGCTACACTTGGTCGAAAAGTTGCAAATTTCTTTCATTTCTCCACTTCATCTGTTTATGGCACTATATTGCCTCCATTATGAATGGTGAGATTGCAGAGCACTTGGAAGTGCACAGTAATATAGAGCTGAGTCAGCACAGCTTTGTCAAGGAGAGATCATGCCTGATTAAATCCTCAAATAATTCTAGGAGATTTATAAGTGAGTTAGACAAAGGAGACCCAGTGGATGGGATCTATTTGCATTTCCAGGAGGCCTTCGGCAAGGTGCTGCACAGGAGGCTGCTAAATACAATAAGAGCCAATGGTGTACAGGGCAAGGTGCTGGCATGGATAGACAATTGGCTGACTGGTAGAAGTCAGACAGTGGGATTAATGAGGTTTTTAGTCAGGATGGCAGCCAATGACAGATGAAGTTCTGCAGAGGTCAGTGTTGGGACCACAACTTTTCACTTTAACGATCTGGAAGAAGGAACAAGGGCATCGTTGCCAATATTGCAGATGACACAAAGGTAAGTGGAAGGGCAGATAGTGTTAACAAAACAGAGAGACTGCAGAAGGACATGGACAGGCTATGAGAGTGGTCAAAGGAGTGACAGATGGAATACAATGTGGGAGAGTTCAAGGTTATGCACTTTGGTAGGAAGAATAGAGGTGTAGACTATTTTCTAAATGGGAAATGCTTCAGAAATCTGAAGCACGAAGGGATTTAGGAGTCCTAGTTCAAGATTCCTTTAATGTTAACATGTATATTCAGTTGGCAGTGAGGAAGGGAATGGAATTCATTTCAAGAGGGCTAGAATACAAGAGCAGATTAATTACTGAGGCTGTATAAGGCTCTGAGCAGAACACATTTGGAATATTATGAGCAAGTTTGGGCTCCATATCTAAGGAAGTATGTGCTGGCATTGGAGGTGTTCCAGAGGCGTTTTAAAAGAATGATCCTGGGGCTGAAGGGCTTGTCATATGAGGAGTAGTTGAGGACTATGTGTACTTGATAGAGTTTAGAAGGATGAGGGAGGATCTGCCTGATACCTACAGAATATTGAGAGGTCTGGATAGAATGGACATATTTTCACTGGCAGAAGAGACTAGTACCTGAAGGCATGGCCTCAGACAGCAGGAATGGCACTTTAGAACTGAAATGAGGAGGGATACTTCCAGCCTGAGGGTTGCTAATCTATGGAAATCATTACCACAGAGAGCTGTGGAATATACTTAAGACAGAGATAGATAGCTTCTCCATTATTAAGGGGATCAAGATTTACAGGGAGAAGGCTGGAGAATAGAATTGAGAAACACATCAGCTGTAATGGAATGGCAGAGCAGACCTGACGAGCTGAATGACCTAATTCTGCTCCTGTATTTTATGGTCTTATGGTTAAAGATGACTGCATTATAAACAGCACTGGTTTGAGCCAGGCCTGCACAATAAATTCCCCTAATCGGAAGCAGTTTTGTAAAGAAGTAAAGCAGGTCAATTAAGGAAATCTAAAGTATCAAAAAATGTTGGAATTGCTCAAAAAGCTAACAAAACTTTAAAGAACAAGATTAGTTCAAATTTCATTCACTCATAATTTAAGCATTATTCTTCATGTTTATAAATAGAGAGTGGGAGTTTATTTTCTACTGCTTTTTTTAACAAGCAACTCTCATAAATTCTCTTGTTTATCTTGACCCTGCATCTTTTGTATCTCCGACTATAATCTGGTTGTCAGATTATTATCTGCAATGGCCCACTTTATAATGGGACAATGACCCAATTAAGAATTGTCTTCTGATTTTCCCTTTGCATCTTTTCTATCCCATCAGAGAAAGCTTGGCCTTCAATCACGTAACTCAAATTAAAGAAAGGAAATAATACGGTAACTCTATAGGTTACTACTCTTATAAAGTTTTAATTCCAAATAAAATCATATTATAAAAATAATAGAATTCATGTACATAAGATTAACTTTAAAACATCACTTTTTGCTTCTCTGAAAGCTGATGAGAAAGTTGTTTCGCAGCCTATTAAAAACACAAGGTTTGACAGTGACTTGCTTACAGACACGGCAGTCAAATCTTGAATCATAAAATAAAAGATCTTGATCTGACAAAGCTGGCTTTGGACAAATGAATTTATCAGAAGTCATCAGAGCTTGATAATTCCAGGATGACTCAAATCTCCATTTTACAACAAAGTGAGTTATACTTTAGTAAGAAACATACTATCATGTCAGTAAAAGGAACATGAAGGATAAGAAGAAATTGTGAGAAACCCAATTCAAAATATCACTCAGCATTCATGGGGCATAAACCATTGGTAATGCCAAGCTGAACTGATACTTGTACGATCCTTCACAGCTTACAGCTCCACATCCTTGCAAGTGATGAAATCACCTTTACATAGTCTTCACTTCAGACTTGACTATTCCAAAATACCCCAAAGTGCCCCAACTCTTACCCACTCCATATTCAGGTTCATCCAAATCTCCATTTCCTGTGACCTTACTTGCACAAACTTTCATTCACCCATCTCCCAGTTTGAACTACTTTTACTCCAGATTAAACAAGGGCACAATAGGAAAGTCTTCAGCCTTATTTTGAAATATGTCCTTGACCTCAGCCCTCTTTATTTCTGCAATCTTCAGAATTATAACCCTCTGGAATTTCTAAGCTAACCTAATTTTGGTCTTTTGAACACGCCTAATATTAATTGTTTCAGTGTTGGTGAGTCGGTGCCTTCATCATCAATTATAAACTGTTGAATTCCCTCCCTAAACATCTCTACCTTTCCACCTCACCTTTCTGCTCTGGGGCACTCCTTCTGAATTGGTGTAGGTTGGATCTCAAACAAAGACGAGACGGAGAACAGGAAGCAGATAGACTTTTTGCAAGGTTTGTATCTCAGGTTGAGGTTTAGTGTGTAGGTTTGCTCGCTGAGCTGTAGGTTTGATATCGAGACGTTTCATTACCTGGCTAGGTAACATCATCAGTGGTGACCTCCAAGTGAAGCGAAGCTGTTGTCTCCTGCTTTCTATTTATATGTTTGTCCTGGATGGGGTTCCTGGGGTTTGTGGTGATGTCATTTCCTGTTCATTTTCTGAGGGGTTGATAGATGGTATCTAGATCTATGTGTTTGTTTATGGCGTTGTGGTTGGAGATAGAGTGCTTAGTGGCATGGTGTGAGGACAACAATCTCTTCATCAATGTCAGCAAAATGGAGGAGCTGGTCGTTGACTTCAAGAAGTGGAGTTGAGGGCACACCTCTGTCTGCATCAAGGTTGCTGAGATGGATATTGTTGAGAGCACAAGTCCCTGGGAAAGACTATCATCAACTATCTGTCCTGGTCCACCCACGTTGACACTACAGTCAAAGAAAGCATAACCATGCTTCTACTTCTTCAGGAGGCTCAGGAAATTCGGCCTGTGCACAAGGACTCTTACGAAGTTTTACAGATGCATCATAGAAAGCATCCTATCTGGATGCACCAGAGCATGGTATGGCAATTGGTCTTCTCAAGACCAAAAGAAACTGCAGAGAGTTATGAACTTAGCCCAGTCTATCACACAAACCAGCCTCCCAACCACTGACTTCATCAGTACGTCTCACTGCATTGTGAAAGCAACCAATGTAATCAAAGACCGTTCCCACCTGGCTCTCTTCCACTGTCTTCTGTTCGGCAGAAGACATAGAAACTTGAATATGTGTATGAACAGGTTCAAGAACAGCTTCTTCCCCACTGTTATCAGACTTTTGAATGGACGTCTTAAATGTTAATGTTGATCTCTCTCTGCACTGGCTTGGCAACTGTAACATTGTATCCTGTACTCTGTTGTCACCCTGATGCTCTTGTGTAGTACAATCTGCCTTTAAATCACATAAGACGACACTTTTCAATGTACCTTGGTACACATGTCAGTAATAAAGCTAATTAGTTACTCAATGTACATGATACAAAGCAAATTACAATTAATTACAGAAGTCTGTTAACTCTAGGCAATTCCATTTCTGTCAGTCTCTCACATGAATTGCATACATAGTCTTAATCATGAAAGTCTCCTAATGTGTGCCTGCAGGTTCCATTGGCTGTTCATCTGGTATCTGTTCATTCCAATAGAATTTCATTCCTATGGCGAATGTGAGTGTCATGTGATTATTGTTGGTGCTGATCCATTTCTGTTGTTGGTGACCAGTGTACCTCTGGGATTGATGGTCATTCTATATATTTTTTTAACTAAAATTCCATTTATTTTATTTCTGAAAATATTTGATGGTCATTCTATATTGTGTATTTGTGTGAGATCATATATTTCTGATCAACTGTGTAGTAATTGAACAGTTCTCCAGTTGTATGTAGGTGTCTTCAATCAATCAATCAATCAATCAATCAGTGTTATATGTGGTTGTTCACATTCACTACACAGAATCAAGACATATTGCAAGTTGCTACGTGGATGGACTTTTGTTGGGAGCCTTGAACATTTACCCTCTGACTTTCTAATGATCAGGTCTAGCAATGACTTGGCTATTTTATCAAATTGAAGTTTGGTTTTCTATCATTATGGTTGGCATGGACGGGTTGGACCGAAGGGTCTGTTTCCATGCTGTACATCTCTATGACTCTATGACTCTATATCTTGATTTTGTTACTCGTGCCTATTATGACTTCTGGCTTCAGTACATTTTTTCTTCTGTTGAAGGAGTAATTTAGGTGTAGGGTGACATTTGGGGGAGCATGGTGGCTCAGTGGTTAGCACTGCTGCATCATAGCACCAGGGACCTGGGTTCAGGTTTCAGCCTCAGGCGATTGTGTGGAGTTTGCACGTTCTCCCAGTGTCTATGTGGATTTCCTCTGGGTGCTCTGGTTTCCTCCACAGTCCAAAGATGTGCAGGTTAGGTGGATTCGCCATGCTAAATTGCCCATAGTATACAGGGGATGTGTAGACTAGGTGGATGAGCCATGGGAGGTGCACGGTTGCAAGGATAGGGTGGGGTGTTCTTCAAAGGGTCAGTGTAATCTTGTTGGGTTGAATGGCCTGTTTCCACGCTGTAGGGATTCTATGTTAACTACCTCTGTATCTAAGTTTTAGCCATCTGCCTTTCCATCTCCTTAAATGGCTCAGTGTCGAATATTGCTTTAAAATGTTCCTGTGACTTTTTTTGGGACATATTGCGATAGTAAAGTTGATATATAATATATATATGACCAATGAGATATATACACACACACACACAAAACACACACATATATATGTATATATGTGTGTATTATGTATGTGTGTGTGTGTATATGTTCATATACATATGTATATATACACACACATGTATACATATGTTATTGGTCAGATTATTGAGTACAGGAGTTGTGAGGTCATGTTGCAGCTGTACAGGACATTGGTTAGGCCACTGTTGGAATATTGTGTGCAATTCTGGTCTCCTTCCTATCAGAAAGATGTTGTGAGACTTGAAAGATTGGAGGATTTAAACTATAGGAAGAGGTTGAATAGGCTGGTGCTGTTTTCCCTGGAGTGTCAGAGGCTGAGGGGTGACCTTATAGAGATTTATAAAATCATGAGGGGCATGGATAGGATAAATAGACAAAATCTTTTCCCTGGGGAGGGGGAGTCCTGGACTACAGGGCATAAGTTTTGGGTGAGAGGGGGAAAGAGACCGAAGGGGAAACTTTTTCACACACAGATGTATGGGGAATGAGCTGCCAAAGGAAATGGTGGAGGCTGGTACAATTGCAACACTTAAGAGGCATTTGGATGGGTATATGAATAGGAAGGGTTTGGAGAGATATGGGCTGGGTGCTGGCAGGTGGGACTAGATTGTGTTGGGATATCTTGCACGGACAAGTTGGGCCGAAGGGTCTGTTTCAGTGCTATACATCTCTATGACTCTAAGTGATTTTCCTGTTATCAGTGGTTTATTTAACTTTACACTTCCCTAAGTTTTAAGTTCTACTTACACCCACCAGAGTGGGTCCATTTTGAGACACCCTGAGTTTTCCTCAGCAGTGTCACTATCTCTTGATGGTGTGCTGAGCATCAGAGCTGCCAGGTCTCTTTGTAAACCTTAGCTTTCAAATTAAAATCTCCTCCATATCTTTGACTTCCTCTACCAGCCCTACAATCTTCTAGAGATAGCTATGTTCTTCAAATTCTTGACTCTTAAGCATTCCCAATTTTACTTCTTTACTATTGATGAGTTGGTTTTCAGATTCCAAAGCCCTAAGTTCTGGAATTTCCTCATTGAATATCTCCACATTTCTGTGAAAAAGTGTGGCTCTGGAAAAGCACAGCAGGTCAGGCAGCATCCAAGGAGCTATCTGACGTTTTGCGCATAGCTCTTCATCAGGAATGTGGGAGGGGCCCAAGGGGGCTGAGAGATAAATAGGTTGCGGCAGGGCTGGAGGAAACGTAGCTGGGAAGGCGATAGGTAAATGAAGGTGGGGGGGGGGGCTAATGGTGATAGGTAGGAAGGAACTTGGACAAGAGGGCGGTGCTGAGTTGGAGGGTTGGATCTGGGATAAGGTGGGGAGAGAGGAAATGTGGAAACTGGTGAAATAGACATTGATGCCATGTGGTTGAAGGGTCCCAAGGCAGAAAATGAGCTGTTCTTCCTCCAGGCATTGGGTGGCTTCGATTTGGCAGTAGAGGAGGCCCAGGACTTGGGGGGATTGGGAGGGGGAGTGGAAGTGGTCGGCCACAGCTTGGTGGGGTTGTTTGGTGTCAATGTCCTGGAGATGTTCTCTGAAACATTCCATACGTTGGCGTCCTGGCTCCCCAATTGGGAGGAGACCACATTGAGAGCAATGGACACAGCAGAGGAGGTGTTTGGATGTGCAGGTAAATCTCGGCCAGATGTGGAAGGATCCTTTGGGACCTTGGATGGAGGGGAGGGGACAGGTGTGGGCCCAGATTTTACACCTGTTGCGGCGGTAAAGGAAGGTGCCGGGAGTGGAGGATGGGTAGTGGGGGGTGGGGAACTAACAAGGGAGTTGCGGAGGGAATGGTCCCAGCAGAATACAGAAAGGGGTGGGGAGGGAAATATCTCTTTTGGGGTCCAACTGTAAGTGGTGGAGACATTTCAGAGCACAATGTGGTCTCCTCTACATTGGGGAGAATGGATGCTAATATAAGACCATAAGACATAGGAGCGGAAGTAAGGCCATTCGATTTCTGTGCTTAATTTACCCCCTCTAATTCTAAGGCTGTGTCCACGGGTCCTAGTCTCCTCACCTAACGGAATCAATTTCCTAGCATCCACCCTCTCCAAGCCATGTATTATCTTGTAAGTTTCTATTAGATCTCCCCTTAATCTTCTAAACTCCAATGAATACAATATGCGGAATGTTTCAGGGAAACTCTGAGACACACGCACCAAGCAACCCTACTGCCCTGTGGTCGACCACTTCCACTCCCCCTCCCACTCCCCCAAGGACATGCAAATGCTGAGCCTCCTCCATCAGCAAATCCAACCCATCCAACGCCTGGGGGAAGAACAGCTCATCTTCTGCCTTGTGACCCTCCAACCACATGGCATCAATGTGGATTTCACCAGTTTCCTCATCTCCCCTCCTACCACCTTATACAAAATCCAACCTTCCAACTCGGCACCACACTCTTGATCTGTCCTACCTGCCCATTTTCCTTCCCACCTATCCGCTCCACCCTTCACTCCGACTTATCACCATCACCCCCTACCTCCATCTACCTATCGCCTTCCCAGTCCCACACCCATCCCATTTATCTCTCTGCCCCCTTGGACCCCTCCCACATTCCTGATGAAGGGCTTATGCCCAAGATGTGGACTCTCCTACTCCTCAGATGTTGCCTGACCTGTTGTGCTTTTCCAGCACCATACGTTTTGACTCTGAGTTCCAGCATCTGCAGTCCTCACTTTCTCCACATCTCTGCCCTGCTTTGTTTATTTAAGACAATGCTTAAAGTCAAGTTTATTTTCTAAGCCTTTGACCATCTATACAACTGTCATCCTTTGTGACTCCATGAAACTTTGGTTAAAAAATCTTTCTGGTGCTGGAGATCTTAAAATATATAAAAAGTGGTTAAATGCCTGGGAACTGATTGGGTGTTTTCCAGAACTTTGTGGGAAGCTAGGAATGAGATTGTTGGCCCCTTGCTGAAATATTTGTATCGACAACCATGGCTGAGATGTCAGAAGACTGGAGGCTGGCCTCCTTATTATTTAAGAAAGGCTGTAAGGAAAAGGTAAGAACTATAGACCAGTAAGCCTTATATTAGTAATGGGTAAGGGGATTCTGAGGGACTGGATTTACAGGCATTTCAGAAACGCAAGGACTGATTAGGAATAGTTGACATGGCTTTCTTCATGGGAAATTATGTCTCACTAATTTTAACGAGGTGAGAAAGAAAATTGATGAAGGCAGAGTGGTACGTGTTGTCTATATGGATTTCAGCAAGGCATTTGACAAGGCTCTGCATGGTAAACTGGCTAGTAAGGTTAGATGACAAGGGATCTGGGGGAGCAAGCCAATTGGATACAAAATTGGCTAGAAAGTAGAAGACAGAGGGTGGTGGTAAAGGGTTGCCATTTGGACTGTGACTAGCCATGTGCCACAAGGATCAGTGCTGGGCCTACTATTTTTCATCATTTATACTGTATACATTATTTGGATCAGTGCTGGGCCCACTGCTTTTCACCATTTATATAAATTATTTGGTTGTGAATATAGAGGTTAACAAGTTTGCAGATGACACCAAAATAGCTAGTGTAGTGGACAGTGAAGAAGATTATCTTAGAGTACAACAGGGCTTTGATCAATTGGGCCATTGGACTGGGGAGTGGCAGATGGTGTTTAATTTGGATAAGTGTGAGGTGTTGCATTTTGGTAAGATAAACCAAGACAAGACTTAAACAGTTAATGAAAGGGGCGTGGGGAGTGTTGCTGAATAAAGAGACCTAGTGATAAGGTGTATAGTTCCTTAAAAGTGGAGTCACAGATAGACAGGGTAGTAAAAATTACATGTTGCATGCATGCCTACATTGGTCAGGATATTGAGTATAAAAATTCGGAAGTCATGTTGGGGCTCTACTGGACATTGGCTCGGCCACTTTTAGAATATTACATACAATTCTGGTCAACCTTCTATAGGATAGATGTTGTTAAGCTTGAGAGGGTTTAGAAAAGATTTACAAACACTTTGCCCAAAGTGGAGGGTTTGAGTTATATGGAAAGGCTGAATAGACAGGGGCTTTATTCTCTGTTGTGTCAGAGGCTGAGGGATGATTTTAGAGTGGTTTATAAAATCATGAAGGGCATGGATAGGGTAAATAGCCAAGAAATCTAAAACTAGTGGGCATTGGTTTAAGATGAGAGGGGAAAGATTTAAAAAGGATCTGAGGGTAACTTTTTCACACACAGGGTGATGAGTGTATGGAATGAGCTGCCAGAAGAAGTGGTGAAGGCTGGTATGATTATAACATTTAAAAGGCATCTGGATGGGTATATGAATAGGAAGGTTTTAGAGGGATATGGCAAATGGGATGAGGTCAGTTTGGGATGTCTGGTTGGCATGGACAAGTTGGACTGAAGACTTTGCTTCTGTGCTATTTAACGCTGTGCTTTGTGACACATTATTACATCAGAGACACTATATAAATGAAAACTGCTGTTGACATTAGTTAGGTTTGAACTCTGATCTCAGATTAAGATTGCACTGCAAAATGAAATGTGTATTAAAATGAGGGCAAAAGATATATACAGGATATAAATATAACAATTTCCCCTCCATGCTTAAAAGTGATCATTTTATCTTCATAATTAATTACACTTTGCTTATGTGATTCTGAAACTTCTCATAAGATCTCGTGCCTAAGGCTGGCTTGTATTTTAGAAATATGATAAATTAACTGACCGAGTAAGGTCAGTCTTCAGAGCACCATTTATTTTTTTTCTTTCATCAATGTCTCAGCCATTTATCATCACATTACTTGAAGGTGACCCTGAAGGTTATAAAAATGGCAAAGTTTTCTTTAGATACTTCTCTATCTCAAACCAATTGCACAGCCTCCTCCTTAAAAATGATTGAAAAAAAAACCCATCAGCATCAAACGAGATTCAAAGAGTGGAATGTTTTTCTATAAAGTACATCAAATGGGTGAAGGTGTAGCAGTGTGGTGGTGGATGCTCTTGCTAATTTTAGAATATTATACATTCCACTAATCCTCAGAAAAACACCTAACCTCTGCTCTGTATTAATTAAGACAATACCCTTTAGTTAACAAGGGATTCTCAGCCATAATTGGGTTCTCGTTCTTTACTGTCCTATTAAGGAAGATGATAAATGTACAGTAGCTCAACCCCACAGGGAAAAGTTGGAAATTAAAATGTAAATCCACCTTCAGTTGGATCTACCAGAGTTGAAATGGTAAGGTAAAGCAAACGGCTGATAGCATGCGCAATCTTAGTGTTCATGTTCCTCCTTTCTAACTTGCTTTTCCATAAGGAGAGACATTGATATCGTACTAATGTCATTGGACAGGAAATCCAGAACAACTGGGTGGGTAGAGTTGAATTGTACCTGGCAGATGGTGAAGTCTGAATTCAGTAAAATATGGCATTAAGAGCTCGTATACTGGAGACTGTATAACCATTGTAGTTTAAAAAAAAATTGGATTCACTAATGTTTTTTAGGGAAGGAAACCTTACATTGTCTGGTCTACACAGGACTCCAGACTCACGGCAATGAGGTTGACTCTTAACCACTCTGTGAAATACACTGGAGAGCAATTAGGGATGCTGCCACACAAGAGATTTGGCTTTGCCAGTGATGGCAACATCTCATGCAAGAGTAGATTAGATTTGATTAGATTACAGTGTGGAAACAGGCCCTTCGGCCCAACAAGTCCACACCGACCCGTCGAAGCGAAACCCACCCATACATTTACTCATAACCTAACACTACGGGCAATTTAGTATGGCCAATTCACCTGACCCTGCACATCTTTGGACTGTGGGAGGAAACTGGAGCACCCGGAGGAAACCCACGCAGACACGGGGAGAACGTGCAAACTCCACACAGTCAGTCGCCTGAGGTGGGAATTGAACCCGGGTCTCTGGCGCTGTGAGGCAGCAGTGCTAACCACTGTGCCACCGTGCCGCCCCCAGTAAATGTAAACACTTGCCTGGCATTTGTGCCATTTCACAAAGCACAGTTGAAATTTCAAGCTCGTCATGGGGGGAATTATGAGGATGAATTGGCATCCTACCCTCTCCTGCCACCTGTACCACCTGTTCCCCCACACAACTCAGCGTTCAAGTGTGAGAGGAAAGTCAGATAAAATCTAACTTTTTGTTGGTTTTACCATTGAACTGTGATTAAAATGGCATTAACTTATGAAGTTATTTGATAAATATATACTGAAACCATTTACAATGATGATAATCAGTCATTTTGATTTCTTCTTCATAAACTAAAATTGAAAGCTAGAATTTTTTTATAATTTTTCAACTAAAATTTTTTAATTTTGACAATTATTATCACACAGCATGTTAGGTTAGCTCACCTAAGTAGACTTTATTGATATAGCTATTATATTGCATGTTAACTTCAAGTCTGATCAGCAGCACAGCCAAGCTCCATCCTCACTGGATGTCAAAGCTGAATTCTCAGGCCACCCAAGGCTGGGAACAGATGCAGGGAGAGCCAGAATGTGGTGCTGTCCATGGCCAGGTCCATTCCAAGTCCATTTCAAGACAGTCCTTCCTGTGGCAGCATTTAAGCAGGACAGGGAGAGGGCTGGATCGGGTTCTTGCTCACTCCCAATTGTTGCAAAACTCTTAAGATCTTGGGGAGGGAGAAAATAACATTTTGAAGTGAACACACAGACTTTAGGAGACATCAGCTTCTCAACAGCTGAAGGAGGCTGGTACAAAGTGGGGAACCAGATTTGGCTACCTCAGGACAACACTCCCGATTTATTTGAGTGTCAGTAGGGAAAGAGAGGATCAGAATCTGGAATGGAGAATGGAGAAAAAAAAACAAACAGTAGAAGTAGGAAACGAGATACATTGGTCCTTTTCGACTTGTATGCTTCAAAATGGGTGACCAGTACAAACATTATGTTCATTTTCAAGTATTCTATTGTCAAACTGAGCAGCTTTCTTTCTGTGTAGGTGCCAGGGTAAGTGGGAACTCAACTATTGGCAGGAAACAGATCTGTCACCTCTACCATCATGTGGGCAGAACAGCAAGGGACAAGCTTGCCAATTACTGAGGGAAGGAGACCTATAATGGAAGGCTGTAGCTATCAATTTTAATTGTATTTGACTGTCAGATTTTGGCAGTGGCAGGTAAATACTCCACATATAATACTCATTGATAAAGTGGGCAGGGAAGATTCCAAAGAGAGGGCAAAGCCTCTGGGTAGATGATGTTTCCTTCATTGACTGCAAGCAATTACGTGTTACAAGTGTAGATTCCATGCACAGGAACATTATACTTCCTCTTATAGAATGCCACTCAACCTTGGCCAGAGGGTCTCAGTTATTTCAGAATACCCCTGACATTCATGACATCCTCACACGCCTGATTATGGACTCAGTTTTCTCATTGTTCAGCTGCATACTTCTCTGTTAAAAGTCATCTCCCTTTATCTCTACTCCTCCTTGCTCACTACATGGGCCAGCTCCTGTATGGATGAGCTGTTGCCTTCTAGACCATCACCGTGCTCAGGTTTCACACCTCACTGGACAGCCATGTTATGAAGAATGAATCATACCATCACAAGGACTGAGACCATTGCAGGAGTGTATTGAAGGGCTCCACCCACATGGTCCAGCACCAGAATTATATTTTCAGAAGCTTGCTAGTCTGTGCAATGGTTGCTTTACTAAGCAGTAGCCTTGGATACTAGCACTTCTATGTCTCTGGCTGGGATCCTGCAGAAGAGTCAATGTATCCACTTCTTGAAGAGATTTCCCTTACTTCTTGCAGGTTGGAGTTAAGATCTGGGGCAACCTGGGCTGGTGGTGGATGAAGGTGAGTCCACTTGTGGAGAAACCTCTTGTTGCGGTCATGGACCAGCTGAACATTAAGAGACTGGAAGCCCTTTCAGTTGATTGATCTCACTGGATGGTCGCTGTGTGTCTTGACTGCACCAACGCTGGCAGAAGAGGGACACATTGCACAAACAAGAAATGATTTTATTCTAAAGGTAAGCCAAAATATAAGAGATATGTTGATATATTGTGGGGGACTTTGCTCATAGACCTGTGTGAATCAATCCCAAGGTCTGTCAAGAAAAGCAACGTCTCTTTTTACAGCAGGAGTCAGGAGTTTAATGTTTTGTTTGCTAGGAATCTGACACACTGGTTTTTCTCTTCTTTAAAGTGTGAGTGCTTAATTTTATGGATTAGAATTGGTTCATGAAAAAATGTTTAAATAATCTACAAAAATGCAAAAAAATGTTCCCAGGCATTTTAAATGAAAATATGATGTCAAGCCTCATAAGGAGGCCATAGGTCAAAGTTTGGTTGAAAGGGTCATTTTCAACAACATTCTTTAAGGACAGTGAGCCGAGAAGGCAGTGAGGTATAGGGAGGGAATTTCACAGTTTAATCGGACAACTCAGGCACCAAAGATAGAGAGATTGAAATCAGGGATGCCCAAAGGACTACAGTTGGAGCAACAGTTATCTTGGAGGTCTGCAGGTTATAGGGGATGGGCAGGTGAAAGGACTTGGGAGGTACTTGAAAATAAAGATGATAATTTTAAAATTAAGTTGTTGCTTGTACAGGAGCCATTATAAATCAGCAAAACAAAAAAGGTGACAGATGAAAGAAATATTGTGAGGAAACAGGCAGCAGATATTTGGACAGTCTCCAGTTTAAGGGGATAGAATGTAGGAGAACAGCCAAGAATGTATTATACTGGTCAAGTTGAGACTTAATGAACGCATGAGAGATCAGCAGATGTCCTGAGATGGTGCAATGTTATGGAAGTAAAACTAGGCGATCTTACAGATGATGTAAATATAAGGTCAGAAGCACATCTAAAGGTCAAACGGCACACCAAGGTTGCAAAAAGACTAGCTTCATTTCAGATTATTGCCAGGGAATGGGATCAAGATCTATAGACACATGGGGATATTCTAGCAGGAGTCAAACATTTTAGCAAATTTCAATATTCAGCTGGGATGTCACAAGGGTAAACTTGTTAGCCTGAATAATCTATTGCCATTCTTGCCATTTTTTTATAAGAAAGATGAAGAGGTTAGGGCTATCTTTAAAATAATGGTAGTTCACACAAAAGATACCAATTGCACACAGAAACCAATCTCAGGCTGTTTACACGAGAAAAGTTACTGACAGATAACAAAGCTGAACCAATGTTCATTTCACATGCTTTAAGGATAAGTCATACTATGACATCAATGAATTATTATTTTCATTCAGCATGTTTTGCTATCCAAATGTCAGAAAAAGCTGCATGGTGGAAATATTGCTTTTTATCACAGGCAGGAGATTGGTAACTCTGGTTATTTTGCACTAACACACCCAGCCATCCCCTTTCCCCTAGTTTTGCATGATTTAAAGTAGCATTTGATTTTTTTTTTATTTTCATTTTAACTACCAGTTTTGGTGTTCTTACTTTTCTCATATGGATAGAATTTATTTCTACATCACTAAAAGCAAGTATTCGTAATGTGAGTTGTAAGGAGGATAATGAACTTCAAGATGACGTAACCTGGACTGGTGAAAAGGGCAGACATGTGACAGATAAAACTTTATGCAGAAAAGTGGTACATTTTAATGTGAAGAATCCAAAAAGACATTCAAAAATAAAGGAAACAACTCGAAAGAGAGTGCAGGAATCTAGAGATTGAGAGCTTTTGTGCACAAATATTTGAAGATGGCAAGGCAGGTTGAACAAGTGTCTAAAGAATGCATATTTGATCCAGAGCATTATAAACACAAGTAGAGAATGTAAAAAGGAGGCAGGTTATGACCTGGATCAGCTTCAACTGAATTATCATGTCCAATTCTAGGTACTGCACCTTTGGAAGAAGGTGAGGGCATTAGGTAGTATACAGAAAGGATTTCTCAGAATTGTTCCAGGAAGGAGGAACTACAGGTACCTTAATAAATTGGAGAAGGTGGGATCATTCTTACAATAGTAAGAAGGGATTTGACAGAAGTATTCAAAATGGTGAGAGGTCTGGATAGAGTAGATTGAAAACTGCTGCATTAGCAGAAGAGTCAGAAGCTGGAGGATACGGCTTCTCAGTAGTTTTTGATAGAGCAAGAAACAACATAAGGAATATAAATTTGACTCAGCAAATTAAACTCTAGAATTCGCTGGCTGAGAGTGTAATGGAGCCGTTAAAAGCTGGAGTTTTCAAAAGGGAATTAGGTAAGTGCCTGAAGAGCAAAGATTATAGAGCTATAGAGTAGGACAGGGAAGTGAGAGTTGCTCAGTTACTCTTGCAAAATGCTGGCAAAAAAAAGGGCTGACCTTTGATAGAATGAGAGGGGGAGTGAGAGAGTGAGAGAGTGATAGTGAGGGAGTGAGGGAGGGAGTGAGGGAGGGAGTGAGGGAGAGAGTGAGTGAGGGAGTGAGGGAGTGAGTGAGGGAGTGAG
>NC_057724.1:32580147-32606764 GCF_004010195.1 Chiloscyllium plagiosum | reverse complement strand
ACACACACACACACACACACACACATCCTTCCCCACACACACATCCCTCCCCACACACACACATCCCTCCCCACACACACACAGACAGACACACACACACTCCCCCCTCCCCACACACACACACTCCCCACCACACACACACTCCACCCTCATAGTTCAACAGCTTTATTTTAGTTAACATTCTAATGGATCTCTTCGTGACACTAAAGTGGGTGCAGAGGATGGTTTCCTTTTCACCTACAATATAGGAAATAAATATGATACTACATGAGGATGTAATATAGCCCTTTAGCTCAGGTCTACTTGCACCCACAATTTTGGGTGAAGTTGAATGTGTACTGTTAATATCTACACCTGAATCTGAAAAGGCAGTAAAACTGAAAAAGCTTGGCTTGAAAATTTGGCCTGTAGTCAAGAAATGCAAAACCTGGCTTGGAAGCAGATCTTATATTGTTGTAGAGCTCTTTAAATAGGATCATTGAAGTAGTAATGACAGGTGATAGAAGCAATGGCCAATAATTTAAAAAATACCTCCAGATACATTGCTTGTGGATTGAATCTTGCATTTCTTATGAGTAAGTGCCCCTTGTGTTGAGTGTTTTTTGATGAGCTTTGTTGCTGCAAGGCTTAGTGAGATTTCTCACCATACCTTACCAAATGCTCCTCATTAACTACCAACGATACCTCTGCAACATCCTTGTCATTTGATTCTCACTCCATCTTATCAAGAATTTTTCCTGGAACAATTCACCACTCAATGGCCTTCCACCGAAAGACCAGCATCTCTGATGTTCATGTCATATTTAAAAGGCTGCTGTGCATCTGAACAAACACCGGCATTCCAGAACATTACTGTGTAGTGATGGACAGTCACTCTGAAATTGTCAGAGGAGGGGAAGACAGCACTGATTCTCCAACAGGGCCCTGAAGGTCCTGGTGAATGGGATGGTGCAGAAGAAGGGTGTCTGCTTCCAGGAGGTCCAGCAGAGGAGGCCATAACGTCAGACCTGGCAGTCTGGTAAAAGGTTACCACCTACCCAGTGCCCTCTCCACGGTCTGAAAGAACAGCCAACAGTGCTGCAAGTGGGTGAATGAATTTCTCCACGACAATTTTCTCTCTCCTATGTCACACTCACTCTTTCTCTGCCACTGCACCCACCCCCGCCACGGCTCACACCTGCAACATCTTCTGTTGTCAGCTCTCACTCGGCCCAGCCTCCCACACTACTAACCCTGTGTGCTGGCTGTGCTGCCTCCTCACTATATCGGAACACCAGCTCTAACACTAGTAACACCCACCTTCATCTCACTCAGCCCCTCTCTTTCTCTCATTCTCAGAGAAGACAGAAAAAGCCTGGATGGGTGGACAGGTACTCAACATCGGACCCACCTCTTTTGAGGATAGAATCCTGTTCCTCTAAGAACAAGACCAAAGCCACTCCTGTGGTAATTCTATCACATTCATGTGCTATCAAATGAGTAAGTAAAGCTCTTCATTGCACTACACCTCATTCTCACAGTAATCCCACTGTCAGTGTTATTCATTGTGAACACTTCTAACACTAGATCACTACACCTTCTCTCTCACTCTCCTCACTCTTGCAGGTACCAGTGAGACATCCATAACCCCACCAAAGAAACAGTCTGTTCTAATCAAAAGCACCTCCTCATCCACTGAGGATGAGAGTTTGAGGGCCCAGAGGAAACATAGATAAAGTTGCCTCCTGCAGTTCCCGTCAGCCCAGATAGTGATGTCTTGGTGAGAACATTAGCCTTAGAACATTCAGGAACACAATCTGGTGAGTACCTCACAGCCTCAGCTGGTTGAGGAAGAAAGACATTGAGCCATTGGCGCTCAGAGGGCTGCCAGAGGACAGGCAGCTGCTCGCTCCAGGCCAGATGACTCTGGGAATTCGCAATCAGGGATTTTGTCCACTTTCACTGGGATAAACAGTAGTGGCATACAGAAATGTGGGAACACAATGGCCCTCATTCATAGATCGTCATACAATCCCTACAGTTTGGAAACAGGCCATTCAGGCCAACAAGTCCACACCAACCCTCTGAAGAGTATCCCACCCAGACTCATTCCCCCTACCATATTACTTTACATTTCACCTGACTAATGCACCTAATATACATTGTCATGAACACCATGGGCCATTTAACATGGCCAATTCTCCTAACCTGCACATCTTTGGATTGTGGGAGGAAACCAGAGCACCTGAAGGAAACTCATGCAGACACAGACAGCCGCTTGAAGCTGGAATCGAACCTGGGTGCCTGGCGCTGTGAGGCAGCAGGGCTAACCACTGAGCCACCGTTCCCCTCTCAAATAAAATATTGTCTGAAAGCTGCAAGTGTTCCCTACAGAGTTGCCCCAAGCATGTGACCTTCTGGCTATGTCTATGGATCGGCTAGCAATTGCCATTGGGAGAATCAGGAGCAGCACGTTCAGGGCCACTGGAGAGGTGTCCACACCTACAATCCATCACTCCATACAGTAGTCCTCAGATCTGAAGGCATGGTGACAGGGGGAATGGGCAATGTGGGACAGACATCATGTGTTTCTTCACAAGGAGACAGGGCAGTTCCAGGAGAAACCCAGCTGGAGTAGAAACTGCAAATAGGCCCTTCAGAAGTCTCCTCTCAGGACACCTCAGAAATTCAGGGCTCTCCACATCCACTCTCCCAACCCTTGAAAGTTCATTTCAGCCTGGATCCATTTGCCTCTGGTAATGCCCAGGCCATTCAGAAACTAGTGCCTCTAGGGTTGTCTGACCAAGCCTCCAGGGACAACAGGCTCCTGAGCTGAGCAAGCTCCCTTCACCCCAGCTGCAGATCCAGAATCAACATGAAGACATAGTGAGAGGAAAAACAAAACAAAACTTTGAGGGAATTTGGTGGCATTGTATATTAAGTATCACATTTGATTAAATTTGATTGGTTTTGTACAACATCTGTTTGTTTGACTCTCTGTCTCACCACAAATATTACTGTTCCAGCATGTGCCTAACTGCATATCCATCTAGGATATACCATGGATTGATATCTGTGTTGAAATGTATCTACAGTATATGGAAGCAAGATGGACAAGGTATATATTGGGTAGTTGGTTCTGCTAGCACCATTGTATCTCATTCAAAAACATCCTAATGTTTTCCTGCTTTCTGTGTCCAAATGTACTGGTGTGAATGAAGTGGTCAGCAATGCCTGGGGTACAAGGTATGTCATACACAGGGAGCCATTGCATTTAGATTGCCAGGGATTGTGGACCTTCAGGTCTGTGTGTAATGTTCTAAAGGTCCTCATATCAATGGGTCTTGCAGCCCCTTCACTCACAGTTAAAAAACCTTAACCTACCAGCACTGGCCAAAGCCACTTTTTTCCCCATTGCATAGTTTTAGTGGAAGGCAATAATATGCGCTCTTTAACCAATGATTTCCAGCCGAGGTGATAATAAATGATAATCTATGCTAATAGCTCTCTCACTGCCCATGTGCCAGAATCTCAACTTGACATTCAGGACTTAGACAGAAAATGTGATTTCTTGGTCTCAATGTTGGGAAGGGCCTCACTTAACTTCCACTACATTTCTCGCCATAGTCCACAGTTGTTCAGGGGGTAGGAAGATTCCTCCTATTTGTGTTTGCAAAATGGTTATAGAGTCATAAAAGCACAGAAATGGACTATTTGATGTAACTTCCACATTAATCTCATCCCATTTTCCAGCACTTGGCCCATATTCCTCCAAACCCTTCCTGTTCACATACCCAACCATTGGGTTGAAATTGTATCAGCCTCCACCACCTTCTCCAGTAATTTATTCCATACACACACCACCCTTTGCATGAAAATGTTGCCCCATAGATCACTTTTAAATCTTTTCTCCCTCATCTTAACCCTGTGCTGTTTTGTTTTGGACTCCCTTACCCAGGAGAAAAGACCTTGACTGTTCACCCAACCCATGCCCCTCATGATTGTGTAAACTTCTTTAAGGTCACCCCTCTCATCTTTCAAACTCCAGGGAAAATAGCCTCAGCCTATTCAAGCTCTTCCTATAGCTCAAACCCTCTAAACCTGGCAACAATTTCCCTAATTCTTCCTATTTTCTTTTTGCTTACCTGATCTTTTTCTGAAAACAAGTTCATTTGTTCAATTTTCATTTGCTTTTAGTTTTGTGAATAAAGGTGAATGTTTTGAACCATTTGAAGGCTTGTGATTGTGTTTGTGATGGTCCCACATTGAACAATGATACAATGCCAGACTGTAGAGATCATTACAGAAGGAGTGGCAGTGACCTACCAGGTTGCAAGATGAGATGTCACGAAGGACAAGTAAGCTGTGTGGCCTGATTCTTAAAAGTTGATTGTGATAGAAATACTCAGTTGCATGTGAAAGGATGTCAGATGTTCTACTTATTTGCCAAGGGATGCATTGCTTTATGGCTGTTGCATCACCACGTTGACGATGAAAGGCAACTCTGAATTGCCAGTGTTTGAGTAGGTGCATGGCTAGAGTCAAAGTGGTGCCATCACCAGGAGAACACACTATATCCTGATAGTAATGAGTGCTTTCTACCTATCACGAGTGTGAGAATTGAGTGAGCTTCAGATGAGAGTAGTGTCATAGAGGGATTGTACCAAATTAATGAGGTCAGTTTGGCTCAAAGCAAGAAAACTCACTCGACCTCATGGAGGCAAACCCTCCATGAAACTTGATAAAACTGACACCTAACTGATTTCTGAATAAATTCTGCCGAGTGTTTCTGAGTGTTTGACTAAGATAGAGTCTTAGTACATTTCGCTGTTTAGGTTTTGTGGAACACATTAGTATTGCCACTGTTCCCAATCAAGGTGCAGACTCCATCTGAAATAATAGTGAGCGAATGCCAACAGCTGTACCTTACCCATCCCCATTCTTGTCAGTTAAACCCAATGCAGATCATTGTTCGGTAAGGGTATTGGGTCTGGTAATGAGGACGTTGATGAGTCTTTGCTGTACATTTATGTTCAGACAAAGATGATCTTTGTAACCAGAAGCAGGAAGGCAGAATGTTTTTAACTTCCCTGCGTTAGAACTGAGGACAAGTGAAGGCACTTTGGTATTGTTATGTATAAAATCAGCTAATTTAGCAGGAATGGAACATTCTGAATTGTTTTGCCATAAGCTACACCACATTATCTGGATAATGAGGATTTAAAAAATAAAGCATGATTCCTTAAAGATTAGTACATGACTACAATATCATGGTATGATTATAGTTCGGAAGTGTGTTCAAAGTAATATTATGCTAGATTTATCATTATTTTCACATTAATCATTTGTAAATTTGGTCACATTGATTTATCAATCAAGATTCACTAACACAGTGGGCTCAGGATAGTGCAGTGAATTTGTTTTAATAAACTGATGAAACAGATTAAGAAGGTTCCAGGTTCAATTAACTGCTCTCGCCACGATAGTTGCCAGATAGTTACAACTGGCTCAGTTCACCAGAACAGAAAATTATTCAGGGCTGATTGCCGTTCAGCAAACTCTGTTGGAAACATACGTTATTGAGGGAGAGGAAACTGTAAAGCCCCCACAGTCAAATAGCAATTCAACATCATTAAGGCTTGCACACTTCGATCATTTGGATAAAGTACTAGAGGGAGAGAGAAATCATTATGAACATAATGGTTTGTCAGCATTAAGGTAACATGAGAAAAGAAGGCAGAGATTAGAGAAATTGGTGAGGAGAAAAAGATTTGATGAAAAAAATCTTGCTGCTTCAGTTTGTAAGAATTTTGCTATTCCACTGATATGCTTAGTGAACAAATTGAAGCATGTGTGGTTCATTTATCAGCCTTGCATAATGTTTTTATACATACAAAATAATGAATTTTTTTGCACTGAAAATATCAACAATATCTAGAAAAGCAATACAGAAAAAAGTCTTAATTGAATGTAAAGCCACCTACAAGAGTAAGTCGGGTTTATGTGTAAGTCTGTCATTGGACATTTAGACTATGGACTGGATCATTAAATTGTAAGGTATTATACAGTATTGTGCTTTTTTCTCACATTTTCCAACACTCCATGTTTCTACCATGTTGGAAATATGATCTCAAACCAATGAGACAGTGGGGAACCTCGGACCATTGAGACTGGCAGGATCAACAGTCTTTATTGAGTAATGAGATGTAAGGTTTCAGAGGAAGAATTTAGGATGAGTGAAATAGTGTCAAATCAGGTACAGGGTGTGGAAAAGAAAAGTTGGATTAAGACTGAGAAAAAAAAAAGAGTCAGAAATGTAGGGTAAAATAAAAATAATTTTGGCATTTCAATTAACAATTGACTTCATGAAATAATGAGATCTATTGTTTAAATTACTCCCTTTCTGGGTCATGAAAGTTAACTGACAACTATTAACAATCATCATTTGTCAAAGGACTAAATAATTAATTATCATTTTAATCATTACCATTTATTAACTTTGTGGTGAGTTGACTGAGAAATTAAATACAATTTGAACAAGTTCATAAAAATAACAGGCAGGCTAAGGGCAATATCTTTTTTGCGTGAAATCAAACAGCAATCAAACATGAATTGATCAGCAAGTTCTGGAGATTCATAACTCATACACCCATAAACCTGCTTACCCATTTAAACTTTACTAACATATACCATTAACATGGCATTATTTTTACAACAATATTTTAGAAACCAGTCAAAGTTGTACATTCATGGATGTGGGCAGCAGTGGAAAAACAAGTAAGTGAGAGAGCAACATTGATAATGGAAATGTGTTTTATTCTGAAAGCTTGTGAAATACATGATACTAAACCACAATGTGCTATATAATTAAATCAAAAAGTTTGGTTAAATTGAATGGGTCATGCAATGGTTTTAGTGGTAGCTAGGCGATCACCACAAAATGATTGCATTTGAGATTACTACGCATTGTCAGATTTGAAGAGGTATTGCTGTCATGGAAAAACTGCAGCACCCTAACTATATTTGAATACAGAAGAGGATAGAACAATGACACTGGTAGTAAAATAATCTCATTGCTTCTCTAAGTACACTACACGTTAAAATGAATAATGAAAATGAAATCCCTTCTTTTACTGGCTTCATTCTTCATGAAATAGATATTGCTGAATACAGAAATGGGCCAAACCACATTTACCTGCAGTTTATAATAAGTAGCTTCACAACTTAAACTTGTAAATATTTACAAATAATTCTCACAGACCCCCCAAAATAAGAACCCAGTTAGTGCTACTTGAAATTTTTAATCATCTCAGCATAACCTTGACCTTGTGTGTCTTGGGATATATTTACATTTTCCTGCAGCTAAGTGTTATGGGGCAGCATGGTGGCTCAGTGGTTAGCACTGTTGCCTCACATCACCAGGGACCGGATTCGATTCCACCCTCAGATGATTGTCTGCATGGAATTTGAACATTCCTCCCCACCCAATGTCGGTGTGAGTTTCCTTTGGGTGATTGGGTGAGAAGTGTAGGTTAGGTAAATTGGTCATGCTAAATTGCCCATAGTGTCCAGTGATGCGCAGGCTGGGTGGATTAGCCATGGAAAATGCAGGGTTAGAGGAATACCCTTTGGAGGGTCATTGTGGACTCGATGGGCTAAATGGCCAGCCTTCACACAGTAGGGATTCAATGATGAAGAGTTACTCGCAACATTTATGGCCAAGAGTTGTTTAGGGTTGATTTGACAGTTAAATTATATACATTCATTTGAGGGAAGATGTTTCAGGTGTACACTTTGTGCTGGTTTGAACAGCTATGAATATCAGCCAACAATCAACATATTTTTGCAAAATTCACTTTACTCAAAACATATCTAAAACTATAATTCTGAAACATTTCAGATTGGACACTATAGAAAATGCCATAAGATGTGACTCTTAGATTCCTCAATTCAATTGCATTCATATGGCATTTACAGCCCATTGAGTTCTTTAAGTTACCAGCCATTCAGTATGCAATGGCTGAAAGGCCTTTCCCCACAGCACACACCAATGCTAAACCTATCAAAAGTGAATTATTTAATGCTTCATTCTTGCAGAAGAGTTGAAATACTGTGATGCAAAAGCTTCCTATCTTTACGTCACTATTATTGTTTCTCTTATTCTGATTGGGAAGTTAAAAATAAAGTCAGTATAGTCTTACCAGACGATTGAGCTGCCTTGTCATTAGTGAGACATGGATAATAGTGATTTAACCTGAAGGTCACCACACATTAGGTGAGAGGAAATTTGAGGTGAGTCCTTCATTATTGGGAAATTATAGACCCATGAGATTGTCATGCAAATTGCTATGATCCAAATGCCTGTTATCCTAGACCAGTCAGATTCCAGACTGAAATCTGGTTAAATAGATCATATTTTGTCCATTTGGTTTTAACAAGGTGTTTTCTCATTTGAAACACATGGATATGATTTTACAGATTTGATTTTAACAACAAAAAAATGATATGCAGAAGAAATTATGACAAAGTAGAATAAACCAAATGATTTACTTATAATCATTTTAACATTTCAAAATATGTGGTAAAATATAGTACCATTAATCCCAAAAGTACATCTTAACATTAAGCACACCACAGAAATTTTTTCTCTCTATTACCCTCCCAGTCTTGAGTCCAAGAACCTCTTCCTGGAACCTTCATATAACAGATCTTAAACATTGTCAACATGGAATAACCCAAACATTTCTGGTTTTGAATTTTTAAACCCAACTCTTTACACTGAGATAATTTGTTTCTTAATCATTCCAATTAACGCCCTTTCTCAGTTTCAACTGATTCAACTTCAACTAAGACCCTACAAAATTGCCCAAACTAAAATGTAAAAAATACTTTTTCCCTCCAAGCTATGGGTTATTCCTTAATCAAAAAAAGTTCCCAACCTTCTAAATTGAAGTCTAATGCAAAACTGTTTACTGTATTTGCTTATAAAATTCTTCCAATGTAAATAAAACCTTTTACTCTCCAGGAAATCTTTCTCTCATGCAGCATTTGAAAATATATCACCATAGCTACCAAAAACTTACAAGTTAATCATTAAACTGTTTCAGACACACACAAAATCCATATGCAACTAGTTTAAATTCAAGCATCTGAACTCAAAAATAAATAATTTTAAAGTATTTATAAGTTACAAACTTTACATCATAACACAGAAAGTGCCTTTCGTACGAATTTGGAATCTGGATGACACATACCATGAAATTCTATCTAATAAAAGTGTAAAATGCAATGTTCTCATTAGACAATTTAATAAAAAGTTTTGCCTTAAAATTTTAACTTTAATTTTTTTCTATGTGAAGTAAATCATAGCTGTTTGATTGCTCTTTTCTCTGAATTGACCCTTCTCTATGTACCCTCAATCATCCTCTCCTAGTTAACGCGTCTCCTCTCTTCATTTTAGCAAACTATTTGGGATGCAATGGTTGTAAATTCAAATGTTCTTAACCAGTGAGCTGCCTGGGGACACTCTGCAGGTGACTGCAACTCAACCTTTGAATACAAATTACATCCTTTGTCCAATATCTGGTATATCTGTGGATTTGTCCATTATAGCACAATACATTCAGAAGATGACAGATTACAACTGGACCAGATAAACTTCAGATGTTCATCAGATGTTCAGCTAGATGTTCACCAGAAACTCTGTTTCCTCTCACAGGTGCGCATAGAAAATTCTATTTTATTATTTAAATAAGATGAGGAAAGTTAACCTTCTTTTAACATGAGTAAACTAGATTCTGGTAAATCTTTTCTAAACCCTCTCAAATTCAATAATGTCCTTCCTACAGCAGAGTGACCAGAACTGTGCACAGTACTCCAAATGTAGTCTCATCAATGTCCTGTACAACCTCAACATAACGTCCCAACTCCTGTACTCAAGGTCTGACCAATGAAAACAAATGTGCTAAATGCCTTTTTAACCAACCTGTCTACCTGTGATACAACTTCCAAAAGTGTAGGAGAAATAGATGTATCTTTGTTCACATTCCAATATGAGGAAATGCTCATTTTAAGCTGTACTGAGAAGCTGCACAGGAACAGGATACCAATTTGACTGTTTAATGAACCACGTGGAGTGAATAATGCCAGAATGTGATGCTAGCTCGCGATTTAATGGCCTCACTCAAATATCCATTACTCCTGAAGGCTACGCTGCAAACCCTATTGCTTTGTAGGGAGAAGTCTCTCACTGCCACGTACTCAGCACTCGGCTGAGGAATTTGGCATCAGGCTGATGGAGAGATCCCCTCCCTATAGTAGTCCATTCCCACCCTGCTGACCTATCTCTCTGCATCTAGCATTGATTCTCTGGCCAGGCCTCGTAGCATTAAATGCTGCAGCTCAGAATCTGCCTTATGATGTTCATTAGTACAGGAGCTGTCATCAGTTCTTCACTTGCTGCTGATTGCATAAGACTGCGGTTAGGTGGCAATTTTAAGTCAATGTTAAAAGTTGTTGGGCAAAGACTGGGCATGAGGAGGCATGAGGAGATGGGGGAAGGGTTGTGCAAGGGAATGATCTTATGAAGATGTGGGTGTACTGTATCTAATTAAGAGAGTTAAAATCAACAGAAGTACCTAACAGAACCAAGTGTTCTGAAAAGAAATATAATATAAAATTTGGTCGAACAACTCGATTAGCTGGTTGCCTGGAAACAACAAAATAGATTTGAATTAGGCCAATTAGTTTAAATTATACCCCGGAAAATACCAAACTCCAATCCAGTTTGAATTTAGTATATTGACAGTCTTAAAAGCCAATGACACAATCTGATGCTTTGGGGAGTATAAGACTGTGGAAAATTGAACAGTTGGGAGGAGAACTGCCAAGCCACCAGCATGTAAAAAGACAGCCCAAAAAATAGCTCTCTCAAAAGGTACCTTTATCAATCAGTAACCTATGAAGCAGAAATCTCTAAGAAGAGGAAAAGAAGACCAGAATTCAGAGAAAACAAAAGCTACCTGGTTTTGAGTTAAGAAGTTTTGTTTTGTAAATCGTAATTGGGAGTTTTACAGAAGGGAAGGTAACAAATAGGATAGAGTAAGGAATTGTAAATAGTTGTTATTTAATTATTCTCTGTTATACTTTAAGAAATAAAGTTGTAAAATTTTACTTTAACTAGTTCTTGGTCTACCGAATTTCCACAGATAACTGCATGGGATAAATCTTCTCTGTATTGCTGGTTTTAAATTAAGCAGGAGGGTTTACCCAATGTCATAACAGTTTAGGGGCTCGTCTTTAGGGTTTGAACTGGTTTAGACAGATATGAATAGATTTGGGGGTATGAAAAATCACGGCACATCTAAACACTTGCAGGTTAGTGTCCTAGATCTTTAAGTAAAACGTAGATGACACAATTTATTTAATTTTGATGATTTGTGGTTAATAAAATTAAAAGTGAGAAAAATGGCTCTTAAAATTGCTAGAGATTCTGGGATTTGAAGATGATTCTCAAATTGCCAAGAAAGTTTAGAAGGAAAGAAAAGGCCATACTTTTAGATTTAGCAAATATGTTAGATTTGGATTTAATTAAGAACAAAAGCTGAAAAAGTAAGGGAATTATTCAAACACTTAGGTGTGTCAGAGAAACAGACAAGTGCAGTAGAGGCAGAAAAACTTAAATTACAATTGAGGAAAATGGAGTTAGAAGATAAACAAAGTGAGAGAGAGGAAAAAGAGAGCAAGAGAAGGTTCTTAGCTGAGCAAAGAGAGAGAAGAAAGGGAGAGACAAAAAGAGAGAGAATTTGAACTTGAGAAGTTGCGACTGAGTTAGCATAGTCAAGTTAATAGGATGGAGATTAAAAGAGAAGGTTGTGACATACAAATATGTCAAAACTCTGCCAATTTTGATGAGAAAGATGTTGAAGCCTTCTTTATTTTATTTGAAAAATTGGCTAGGCAGATGGAGTAGTCCGAGGATTTATAGGCAATGCTAGTTCAGATTAAACTGGTAGGCAGAGCTAGTGAGGGATTTGCTGCGCTATCAGATGAGGGGTCAAGAGATTATGAAGAGGTTAAATAGGCTAATTTAAATGCTTATGAATTGGTACCAGAAGCATATAGGCAATGGTTCAGAAACACAAAGAAGGAACCAGGTCAGACTTATGTTGAGTTTGAAACAATGAAACAGTCATTTTGAACGAAGATAAGAAAATTTTGCTTTGTGCTGTGACTTATGATATTGGGATGTGGTTACCACACAGTCTGGGAAATTGAAGATTTGAAAATAGATAAGAATTTTGAGACTCTAAAAGAGATTATTCTGCTGGAGTAGTTTAAAAACTCACTTCCA
Organism: Chiloscyllium plagiosum; assembly: GCF_004010195.1. Classification (NCBI taxonomy): domain Eukaryota; kingdom Metazoa; phylum Chordata; class Chondrichthyes; order Orectolobiformes; family Hemiscylliidae; genus Chiloscyllium; species Chiloscyllium plagiosum. The sequence continues at coordinate 32,594,433 of NC_057724.1, read as the reverse complement.
GAGTTGGTAAGAATTCACATGGAGGAACAGAAAGTTCAGGAAGTGAGAAGGGCAGCAGAAGTAGCAGATGAGTACATGTTGGTGCTGAAGACAAGCTTCTGGTCAGACTTTCGTCCTGTGAGAGATAGAAGTTGGGAGAAAGGGAGATCCCATTCTATTAAACCAAGAGTAGAGTGCACTAGTAAGAATTTGCCACATGTTAAAGAAACCCAAGAGGGCAGACAGGAGGTGAAAGGCCTCCGGTGTTTTCACTATAATGGAGTGGGACACAGAAAATTTCAGAAGGGCACTGAGAAAAGGTGTTTTCACTGCCAGTAGTTGGGACGTGCAAAGACACAGTGCTGGTTGTTAAAGAATGGCGCTGTGGGAAAAGATGTGGTAAAAGAAGCTAAGCCAGTGGCATTAGTGAAGGTAGTAGAGGAGACCCCAAGAAGTGCCAAGGAACTGCAGGAGAGTGCACAGCCTAGACAGGGGCTGGATATAGAGTTAGTACCTGATCTCTACAAAGAATTTCACTTCTTTGGGTAAAGTTTACTCAGAAAGAACAGAGGCAGAAGGACAAAAAGTTATAATTTTGAGAGATACAGGATCTAACCAGTCGCTGATAGTAAGGGATGAGTGAATATGCACTCTTTCTGATTTGTTATCCAAGAGTGTGGTAATTTGTGGAATAGATGGACAGAAATTTAGTGTTCCCCTATTTAAGATCAGGTTTGAATGCCAACTTAAGACTGGGGGAGTAACAATGGGAGTGATTGATAGTGTCAGTTCCAGGAATTCCGCTTGTTCTTGGGAATGAGTTGGCAGGATCCAAGGTGGGAGTGACACCCCTTACTGTGGAGAAGCCCAAGGAAGAACAAGAAACAGAGGAGTTAAAACAGAAATATCCTGGTATTTTCCCAGGCTATGTGGTAACCAGATCCCACTATCAGAAGTCACAGCACGAAGTGAAAAGTAAAGAGAAAGATGAAGGAGTTGAGGTTCGATAAGCGGTTACCCTGTTTGACAGAATGGTGCAGGAAAGACCTGAACAGGCAGAGAATCAGACAGAAGCATTTACTCCTGAAAGACTAAGTGACCTGCAACAGCAAAACAAGGCAATAAAAGATATATATGTGGATACATACTCTGAAAAGGAGGCAGAAAATATTCTGGAGGGTTATTATCTGAAAGATAGAATCCTAAGGCGAAAATGGAGACCACAGCAGGTTAGTGCAGAGGGGAAATGAGCTGAAGTGTATCAGGTTGTGTTGCCGGTAGCGTACAGACAGGAGGTCGCTATGGGTAGCACATGAACTACCTGTAGGAGGTCACCTAGGGGTATGAAAGACTCAGGTTAATGGACAAAAACATTTTATTGGCCTGGAATGCATAAGGATATAGTTAACTTTTGCCACACGTGTCATCCATGCCAAATGGTAGGTAAGCCACAAGCGGCAATAAAACCAGCCCCTTTGTTGCCAATTCCCACATGTGAAGTACCTTTCATGCGGGTTATAATTGATTGTGTAGGTCCCCTCCTGAGAACTAAAAGTGGGAGCCAGCATTTGTTAACCATAATGGACGTGTCTACCAGATTTCTGGAGACAATTCCATTATGGAGTATCAAGGCAAAAAGGGTAGTGGAGGAGTTAGTAGCTTTCTTTACACAGTATGGGTTATCAGAGAGATTCAGTTGGACCAAGGGTCAAATTTTACTGCTCGTCTGTTTAAGGATATTATGGAGGCTTAAGTATACAACACTTTAAATCCAATGCATATCATCCTGAATCCCAGGGAGCTTTAGAAAGTGACATCAGACCTGAAGACCATGTTGAGAGCATACTGTCAGGATTACCTGAATGATTGGGATAAAAGTATCCTATTCGTATTGTTTGCCATTAGAGAAATGCAAAAATGAATCTACTCAGTTTACTCCCTTTGAGTTAATATTCAGTCATGAAGTGAGAGGCCCTTGGAAATTCATTAAAGAAAAATTACAGGACCAAAGTCGGAAATCTCACACTTGAATTATGTATTGGAGGTGAAGGAGAGATTAAAGTGAGTAGGTGATTTAGCTAAACAGCAGCTAAAGAGGGCACAGTGTAGAATGAAGCAGTTGGCAGATAAAAGCTCTGAGACTCAAAGGTTTTCCCGAGGGGATGATGTGTTAGATCCCTTCAATGCCAGGTTTAGTGGTCCCTATCAAATTTACGAAAAGGTTGAGTCAAGTGAACTGTCCAGTAAAGATGCCAGATAGAAAGAAAAGGTATCGAGTATGTCATGTGAACATGTTGAAACAGTTATACTAGAGAGAAAGAACTGAAGAAACTGGTGTTAGTTATTGCCCTGCAGAGTGAGGAATCAAATCCAGATGATACAAATTTTGATGTGCCTCGAAGTGGATTAAAAAATGAAGAAGTCCTTGAGGAGTGCGGTAGGTTAGTAAGCTATCTGTTCAAAGTTTGTGAGAAGATTTGTAGCTCGGGTGCTCGTTGTAGTGGTTCTGTTCGCCGAGCTGAGAATTTGTGTTGCAGACGTTTCGTCCCCTGTCTAGGTGACATCCTCAGTGCTTGGGAGCCTCCTGTGAAGCGCTTCTGTGATGTTTCCTCCAGCATTTATAGTGATTTGTCTCTGCCGCTTCCGGTTGCCAGTTCCAGCTGTCCGCTGCAGTGGCCGGTATATTGGGTCCAGGTCGATGTGCTTATTGATTGAATCTGTGGATGAGTGCCATGCCTCTCGGAATTCCCTAGCTATTCTCTGTTTGGCTTGTCCTATAATAGTAGTGTTGTCCCAGTCGAACTCATGTTGCTTGTCATCTGAGTGTGTGACTACTAAGGATAGCTTGTTGTGTCATTTCGTGGCTAATTGGTGTTCATGGATGCTGATCATTAGCTGTCTTCCTGTTTGACCTATGTAGTATTTTCTGCAGTCTTTGCATGTGATTTTGTACACTACATTGGTTTTGCTCATGCTGGGTATCGGGTCCTACGTCCTGGTGAGTTGTTGTCTGAGAGTGGCTGTTGGTTTGTGTGCTGTTATGAGTCCTTTGTAATCATTAAAAATACAGAAATAGAGAATACACACCGGATGATCAACGCCACACTCACAGGAATCCGATTCACTAGAGAGGAAGAAAAGGACAACCAACTCCCATTCCTAGATGTGATGGTACAGAGAACACCGAATGGAGAATTCCCTTAGGCATCTGTTGATGAAATTGCGCGGGTATCCCTTTTTGGTGAATACATTGTATAGGTGTTCTTCTTCCTCTTTTTGCAGTTCTGGTGTACTGCAGTGTGTTGTGGCCCTTTTGAACAGTGTCTTGATGCAACTTCTTTTGTGTATGTTGGGGTGGTTGCTTTCGTAGTTCAGGACTTGGTCTGTGTGTGTGGCTTTCCTGTATACCTTTGTGGTGAATTGTCCGTTTGGTGTTCTCTGTACCATCTTGTCTAGGAATGGGAGTTGGTTGTCCTTTTCTTCCTCTCTAGTGAATCGGATTTCTGTGAGTGTGGCGTTGATGATCCGGTATGTGTCCTCTATTTGTGTGTTTTTACTGATTACAAAGATGTCATCCACATATCTGACCCAGATATGTGGATGACACATATCTGGGTCAAACCTGGTTATCTGTCTGTTTTTTTTGTAGGTTCCTCAGTGTGTTGTTTATCCTATTGGTGAGCTGTGGGATGGGGTCAAACTCCCTCTTTTGGTAGGTGTTGGTATCTGCAAGTAGTTGTTGCACTTTTTGGATGTAGTCTGCTTTGTCCAGGATGACCGTCATTCTGCCTTTGTCTGCTGGTAGTATGAATATGTTCTATTCGTTTCTTAGTGATTTTAGTGCTTCCCTCTCCTTGGTGTTGAGGTTATGTGTTTGTCTTTTCCTTGTTATCAAAGGTACGATACTTTGTCTCACTATTTGTTGTGTCTCTTCTGTCAGTCCATTGATCCTGAGTGTGCATTCTAGTGCTGCTAGGAAGTCTGCTGTCTTGGCGTCTCTGTGGTTGTAGTTGAGTCCTTTGGCCAGTATTGTTCTTTCCGTGTCTGTGAGCTGTCTGTGGGAGAGGTTTCTAACCCAGGTGTGTGTTGTGGTGTCCTCTCTGAAGTGTGTTAGTTTGGCAAACAGAACCACAACAACGAGCACCCGAGCTACAAATCTTCTCACAAACTTTGAACACCTACGGGCGAGAGACACCAAGACAAGCCAGGAAATGGGAAACCTGTGCTAATCGCCTAAGCGCCACAAACGAACAACTCCGGTTCCTGCATGAATGCCAAAAGAATCGAATCCTTCCACCATGTGTTAGATACCGACCACCAGTCAACAACCCACAAGCCAGGGACACAGCCAGACAGAACGGATTTAGGATGATCCAGGTAATGATTACAGACACTCACAATAGACTTCACAAATACAGACAAGAAATTGTGCGCCAAAAATCGTTAATTTCAAAAACCACCAATCAGGAATGGACCTGGACCACAGCAAAAAGAGGAAGAAGAACACCTATGCAATGTATTTGCCAAAACGGATACCCGCGCAATTTCATAACAGATGCCTATGGGAAAGACAACGGAACGAGGACATGCCACAACCCAAAGCATTAGCCACACTACCATACATCAAGAGCATTTCTGAACTGACAGCCAGACTACTGCAACCACTAGGACTCATAACAGCACACAAACCAACAGTCACTCTCAGACAACAACTCACCAGGACGTAGGACCCGATACCCAGCATGAGCAAAACCAATGTAGTGTACAAAATCCCATGCAAGGACTGCAGAAAACACTACATAGGACAAACAGGAAGACAGCTAATGATCAGCATCCATGAACATCAACTAGCCACGAAACGACACGACGAGCTATCCTTAGTAGCCACACACTCAGATGACAAGCAACATGAGTTTGACTGGGACAACACTACTATTACAGGACAAGCCAAACAGAGAATAGCCAGGGAATTTCTCGAGGCATGGCATTCATCCACAGATTCAATCAATAAGCACATTGACCTGGACCTAAAATACCTGCCACTGCAGTGGACAGCTGGAACAGACAACCGGAAGCAGCAGATACAAATCACTATAAATGCCGGAGGAAACATCACAGAAGCGCTTCACAGGAGTCTCCCAAGCACTGAGGATGTCACCTAGACAGGGGACGAAACGTCTGCAACACAAATTCCCAGCTCGGTGAACAGAACCACAACAAGCTATCTGTCTCAGGAGCATAGGACACAGTTGAAAGATTTGTTACTGCAGTATAAGGACATATGTAAGAGTCAGATGTGGAGGACTAATGCTATTGTGCATGAAGTAGACGTAGAGAATACTGCTCCGATAAGCCAACACCCCTATCAGCTTAATCCTTTCAAAGCCAGACAGGTCCAGAAGGAGGTGTTGCCCATGCTCGACGAGGACATCATCGAACCAAGTCAGAATGAGTGGAGTTCGCTGATCATCTTCGTTCCCAAACCGGAAGGGATTCAACGATTTTGCGCGGATTATTGGAAGGTCAATGCCGTTATAAAATCGGACTCATATCCAATTCCTAGATTGGAGAACTGTATCAAGAAAGTCAGACAAGCCAGCTACATCACCAAGTTGGACTTACTGCGTGATTACTGGCAGGTACCTTTATCAGAGAAGGCTGAAGAAATTTCTGCATTTGTTACCCAAAATGGGCTGTATCAGTTTAAAGTGATGCAATTTGCAATGAAGAATGCACCCATTACATTCCAAAGGCTCTTGAACAGAGCTGTGGCTGTGTTAACAAACTGTGCAGTATATTTGGACAATGTAGTGACCTTCAGTAAATCCTGAAAAGACCCCATGATACAGTTGGCAGAGCTCTTTTAATGACCACAAGAAGCAAAACTGGTGATAAACTTAAATAAAACTGAATTAGCAAAAGCAGAAGTGACGTTCTTAGGACATAACATCGGTCATGGGAGGTTGTGCCCATGGAACGCAAAGACTAAGGCCATCACGGAATTCACATGACCAACCTTGAAGAAAGAGGTGCTTTGATTCTTGGGACTCAGTGGATTCTATCTGAAGTTTGTTCCAAACCTCAGCAGTGTAGTGGCACCGTTAACCGATTTACTGAAGCAGAACACAAAGTTTTGGTGGACAGAACCATGTCAGGAGGCAGTCGACCATTTGAAATCAATATTAACCACAAACCAGTTTTAGCTATACCAAACTTCTCAAAATCTTTTAAAGTCGCCATCGATACTAGTGACAAAGGAATTGGAGCTGTACTCCTACAGGAAGATGAGGATGGGATTGAACTGCCAGTTGGTTACTTTTTTGAAGAAGATTAACATCCACCAGAGGAAATACTCCACAATCGAAAAAGAACTATTGAGTTTGGTACTGGTCTTACAACATTTTAATGTGTATGTCATGAACAATGTGTCAGAGACGGTAATATACTGCTTACATTCTTAGAATGCTTTAGACAAGAACATGAGATTATTTTGTTGGAATCTTATGTTACAGACTCTTAATTTAAAAATCATACATGTTGCAGGTCGGAAAAATGTAATCACATATGCGTTATCGTGGATTTAACTGGTAGATGTTAGATGAAATTTGTCTTTATTTAATGTTATATATATCTGGGTATAATGGAAGAATTTAAGGCGAACTTTTATTAAAGTTATCTGTATGTTCGGGTAATGTGTTTAAAACTTAGAAAAAAATTAAGTCATCTTTTCATTATGATGGTTCATTTTTTTCTAAAGGGGGGTGGTGTTATGAAGATGTGAGTGTATTGTACCTTTTGAGAGTTAAAAGCTAGCAAAACTACCTGACAGAACCAAATGTTCTGTAAAGAAATATAATGTAACATTTGGTCGAACAACTTGATTAGCTGGTTGCCTGGAAATGACAAAATAGCTTTGAATTAGGCCAATTAGTTTAAATTATACCCTGGAAAATACCAAATTCCAATCCAGTTTGAATTTTGTATATTGACAGTCTTAAAAGCTAATGACACAATCCGATGCTTTTGAGTATATGACCGGGGGGACATTGAACAGTTGAGAGGAGAACTGTGAAGCCCCGGCATGTAACATGACTGCCCGAAAAATAGCTCTCTTAAAAGGTACCTTTATCATTCAGTAACCCGTGAAGCAGAAATCCCTAAGAAGAAGAAAAGAAGACTAGAATTCAGACAAAACAAAAGCTACCTGGTTTTGAGATAAGAAGTTTTGTTTTGTAAATCATAATTGGGAGTTTTATCGGACTAGTATTATAGAAGGGAAGGTAACAACTAGGTTAAAGGAAGAACTTGTAAATAGTTGTTAGTTAATTATTCTGTTATACTTTAAGAAATAAAGTTGTTAATTTTTACATTAACTAGTTCTTGGCCTGTCGAATTTTCACAGATTACTGCACGGGATAGATCCCTTCTGTGTGGCCGGTTTTAAATTTAAGCAGGAGGGTTTACCCCATGTCATAACAATGACAAGGTGTGACGATACCCAAATTCTTTTAATCAGATACACCTTGTATTTCATAGCCAAAGTGTTAATCGAAGAGCTTCAACCTCATTTTGAATAGAGCAATACAAATAAATAACAGCTCTTCGGAGTGCACTAAAATTGTTTTCTCTGGTGCAATTCAGATCCATGTGTCAGTGATTTTGAGAGCTGGCCCTAAATGTCCAAAAGGATATCCATGATGTGAAACGTGCTAAAAAGCATATAGTGAGGCCATTATGTGCTGCAGAATGTGACTACCAGAGCCACTGAGCAGGTCAGTGTGTGAAGCTGATTTGGTGCCATTTGGGAGCTCATGCTTCAGTGAAACAATGGCCTCCCATACTGTGGGTCCTCCACTGGTGAACCAGAAACAAAACACTCAGATCCAAAGATCATAGTCAGAATTTGCTCACCTGGAGAGAAAACAAAAAATGCTGAAGATCACAGTGAGTCAGACAGCATCCATGGAGAGAGAGCAAGCTAGTTGATGCTTCATCAGAGCTGAAGTGAAGTGTGGCGGGGACAGCATTTATGCTATAGTTTTGGGGTGGGGGGAGGGGAAAGATTTGGGGTAGGGGGTGTTGGGTGTTGGTGGAGAAAAGATTTTGATAGTTGAAAACTGCCTTTGCTGACCTGGAGCTCTGACAGAATGCTAAGAGCTGCATGACCCATTTAAATTCTTACAAGTAGGTTGTCCACCGAGGCTGGATTCATGTTTTGGAAAACACAGTGAAAAGGTGGGGCCAATTACATAAAATCCAGAGAATTAAACAAGTATACCAAATCACCACCCATCTACCACTGCCGTCCCTACCCCCCACCCCCACCCCCTCCCCCTCCCCAACCCAGTGTCACAGGTCTCTCAGGTGCAGTAAATAAACAACTTCCCATTTTTTCTCCCAGATTTGCGTTCAGCAGTCGGCATTTCCTTGGAGTAAAGCATGTCAGGGATCATGAGCAGAGGGCATGTAGAGCAGCTCAATTGCTAGAAGAGTGAGAAGGAAGAGCAGAGAGTGCCACAAATGGATGTTCATGGAGCAATTTGTCGAATTTAATATCAGATGAGAAAAAAGGGAATTTGTGCTTGGAAGCAGAGGATATGGACAAGATCCCAAATGAGTACTTTGAATCAGTATTCACTCAGGAGAAAGATATAAAAGATAGTGAGATTAGTGTGATGCACGCTAACATGCTAGGGTATTTTGAGATCAAGAAAATGATGGTGTTGAGTTTCTTGAAGACAATTAATAAATCCCCAGGACCCAATGGTAACTATCCCAGTTTGAGAGACAAGAGGGGACACTGCTGGGACTTTGACCAGGATTGTTGTATCCTCACTAGCCACTGGAGAGGTTCCGGAGGACTGGCGAGTAGTTTGTGTTGTTCCTCTGTTCAAGAAGGGAAGTAGGGATATTCCAAGAAACTATAGACTGGTAAGTCTCACATCAGTGGTTGGGAAGCTATTGGAGAGAACACTTCGGGATAGAATTTACACACATTTGGAAAAGCATGGCTTTGTGTAGGGCAGGTCATGTATACTTTTTGATTGAATTTTTGAAGGAGGTGATGAAGTGATTGATCAGGGTAGAGCAGTGAATGTTTTCGACATGGATTTTAGTAAGGTTTTTGACAAGGTCCCTCAGGGTAGATTATTCCAGAAGATTAAGATGCATAGGATCCATGGTGATTTGACTGCTTAGATTCAAATTGACTTGCCCTGAGAATGCAGGAGGTAGTGGTGGAAGGAGAATTTTCAGGCTGGACATCTGTGACGAGTGGCATTCCACATGGATCAGTACTGGGACCTCTGCTATTTGTAATGTATATAAATGACTTGGATGAAAATGTAGATGGGTGGGTTAGTAAGTTTGCAGATGATACAAAGATTGATGGAGTCACGGAAATTGTAGAAGGTCGGCAAAGAATACAGCGGGATATAGATCAGTTGCAGATATAGGCAAAGAAATGGCAGATGGAGTTTAATTCAGTTAAGTGTGGGGAAATCATGTCTCACAAACTTGATTGAGTTTTTTAAAGAAGTAACAAAGAGGATTGATGAAGACAAAGCAGTAGATGTGATCTATATGGACTTCAATAAGGCGTTCAACAAGGTTCCCCGTGGGAGACTGGATCGCAAAGTTAGATCTCATAGAATACAGGGAGAACTAGCCATTTGGATACAGAATTGGCTCCAAAGGTAGAAGACAGAGGGTGGTGGTGGAGGGTTGTTTTTCAGACTGGAGGCCTGTGACCAGTGGAGTGCCACGAGAATCGGTGCTGAGTCCACTACTTTTCGTTCATTTATATAAATGATTTGGATGTGAGCATAAGAGGTGTATTTAGTATGTTTGCAGATCACATCAAAATTGGAGGTGTAGTGGACAGTGAAGAGGGTTACCTCAGATTACAACAGGATCTAGATCAGATGGGCCAAAGGGCTGAGGAGTGACAGATGGAGTTTAATTTAGATAAATGTGAGGTGCTGCATTTTGGGAAAGCAAATCTTAGCAGGGTATACACTTAATGGTAAGGTCCTAGGGAGTGTTGCTGATCAAAGAGACCTTGAAGTGCAGGTTCAAATCTCCTTGAAAGTGGAGTCGCAGGTAGATAAGGATAGTGAAGAAGGCGCTTGGTATGCTTTCCTTTATGGATCAGAATATTGAGTACAGAAGTTGGAAGGTCATGTTGAGGCTATACAGAACATTGGTTAGGCCACTGTTGGAATATTGCATGCAGTTCTGGTCTCCTTCCTATCGGAAAGATGTTGCGAAACTTGAAAGGGTTCAGAAAAGATTTGCAAGCATGTTGCCAGGGTTGGAGGATTTGAGCTATAGGGAGAGGCTGGACAGGCTGGGGCTGTTTTTCAAAATTTTACTTGCACATCCACGAATATCATTTATTGTATCCTTTGCTCCCGATGCAGTCTCCTCTACGTTGGGGAGACAGGGATCCTCCTAGCAGAGCGCTTTAGGGAACATCTCCGGGAATCAACCAAACTGCCCCGTGGCCCAACATTTCAACTCCCCCTCCCACTCTGCCGAGGACATGGAGGTCCTGGGCCTCCTTCACCGCCGCTCCCTCACCACCAGACGCCTGGAGGAAGAACGCCTCATCTTCTGCCTCAGAACACTTCAATCCCAGGGCATCAATGTGGACTTCAACAGTTTCCTCATTTTCCCCTTCCCCCACCTAGTTCTAAACTTCCAGCTCAGCACTGTCCCCATGACTTGTCCAGACTTGTCCGACCTGCCTATTTCCTTTTCCACCTATCCACTCCACCCTCTCCTCCCTGACCTTTCACCTTCATCTCCTCCCCCACTCAACCATTGTACTCTATGCTACTTTCTCCCCACCCCCACCCTCCTCTAGCTTATCTCTCCACACTCCAGGCTTACTGCCTTTATTCCTAATGAAGGGCTTTTGCCCGAAACGTCGATTTCGAAGCTCCTTGGATGCTGTCTGAACTGCTGTGCTCTTAAAGCACCACTAATCCAGAATGGGGCTGTTTTCCATGGAGCGTCGGAGGCTGAGGGGTTGACCTTATTGAGGTTTATAAAATCATGAGAGGCATGGATAGGATAAATAGACAAAGTCTCTTCTCTGGGGTGGAGGAGTTCAGAACTAGAGGGCATAGGTTTAGGGTGAGAGGGGAAAGATATAAGGGAGACCTAAGGGGCAACTTTTTCATGCAGAGGGTGGTACATGCATGGAATGAGCTGCCAGAGGAAGTGGTGGAGGCTGGTATAATTGCAAATTTAAAAGGCATCTGGATGGGTATATGAATAGAAAGGGGTTGGGTGAATATGGATCGGGTGCTGGCAGGTGGGATTAGGTTGGATTGAGATATCTGGTTGGCATGGATGAGTTAGACTGAAGGGTCTGTTTCCGTGCTGTACACCTCTATGATGCTATGTCTCTATAAGTGTGAGGTGCTGCACGTTGGAGGTTAAAATGTTAAGGAAAAGTATACGGTTAATGGCAAGATTCTGAACAGCATTGTTGTACAGAGTACATACTTCCCTGACAGTGGCCACAGGCCACAAGTCGATAGAATGGTACAAAAGGTATATGACATGCTTAGAGGAGAAAGTGAGGTCTGCAGATGCTGGAGATCAGAGCTGGAAATGGGCCTTCCTGAAGAAGGGCTTATGCCCGAAACGTCGACTCTCCTAATCCCTGGATGCTGCCTGACCTGCTGCGCTTTTCCAGCAACACATTTCCAGATATGACATGCTTACCTTTATTGGTTGGGGAATTGAGTACAAGAGTCAGGATATCATGTTGCAGCTTTATCGGACTTTTGTTAGGCCAGACTTGCAATATGGCAACCAGAATTGAACAAAATACTCTAAGAAGGATACAAAGGCTATGGAGAGGTTTACCAGGATGCTGCCTGGATGAGAGAGTATGAACTGTAAGGAGAGGCTAGAAAAACTCAGGTTGTTTCCTCTTGAGCAACAGAGGTTGAGGGGAGACTTGGCAGAAGTCTAAAAAACTATGAGATGCATAGATAGGGTTGACGTTCAAAATCTTTTTCCCAAGAGTTGAAATGTCTAATACTGGACGAATGCATTTAAAGTGAGAGGAGGTAAATTTTTAAACAGAGAGTGGTAGGAGTCTGGAATGTGCTGCTAGAGGTGGTGGAGGAGGCAGAAATAGTACGGGTGTTTAGGGGACTTTTGGATTAGCATGTGAATCTGCAAGGAATGGAGGGATATGGACCAAGGGTAGGCAGAAGGGATTAGTTTAGTTTGAGTCGTATTTGGGACAACATTATGGGCCAAAGGACCTGCTCCTGTGCTGTACAGTTTTATGCTCTATTTTCTAACTGTGAATTTGAACAGGGCTTGAAAACGTGCATGTGGTTTATTCTGCAGGATTACCCAAAACCCATTCCTGCTGATAATAGATAGCAGGGTAATGTTCAGATTTGAATGATAGTTGCACGTAGTGAGGATTAAAACTGCTTTTGACTGGCTGCTACCTAAGTAAGAGGTAATTCTGCATTTCTCATTGTCATTCTAAAAGCCATTCTGCATTTCTCATTGAAATGTTATGGTTAGTATCTGCAGCCATAATGGCAACAGTCTGTGCCTGTGGAGCAGAATGCATTCACGTGCTTATACGAGTCCTCTGCGGTCAATCTCATCATCATCCAGCCTGTTCGCAACTGTGTAAATCATAGCCCTTTCCCTGGCTGCAGATCACGTGACTGGTGTCTCTCCATTCTGCGATGCCAGCCATTAGATTACATGTAATATGATAATCTGACCTGGTGGCTGCATGTGATAAACTGAAATATTTTTGTTTCTTCATCCTCAGCATCTTGTATGCCTTCCAGTGGTTATTCTTCCCCTATAGCAAACCAGGTGGCAGTTCTTGGTTATCTGGTAGGAGAAATTCCAAAGGGTACGCTTGTAAGTGACCTGATGGGCAGTAAGTGAGAGACAGACAGTTATGCTATCTGCAGTTTATGAAGTAGAAAGATTGTGGGTCGAAGGGGTACTGTGACAGAAGAAGGAGGATTAAGTATGAGGATGCCGCCATCATTTTCTGTAGCTTCAGCCCTTCTGCATTGATAGCAGCTCCAATAGCAGTGAATACTATCTCCTCTACCTTGGTTTGTGTGTCTGTCCTGTGCTGGCTAGCTCCTGTTGTCTCTGGACGCAGTCTGCCACCTTGTGGTGAGACCAAGTGGTACTATCTGTCCAAATGAGATATCAGTTATTTATAGAATAATAGAACTACTATAGTGTGGAAACAGGTCATTCAGCTCATCGAATCCATACCAACTCTCAGAAAGGCATCCTACCTAAATGTACCCCCCTAACCTTTAACCCCATGGCCAAACCACCGAACCTGTACATCTTTGGACTGTGGGAGCAAACTGGAACATCCAGAGGAAACCCACCCAGATACGATTATTGAATAGCCAGCAGCATGCAGCTTGAATTGTGGCTGTGACACTGGTAACTGTATTAAGTGGGAGACCATGAGTCACAGCTTTGAATATTAGACAGGAGTCACAATTGACAGAAATTGTTGGTAAGTGAATAATGGGGCTGCACTGAGCAATGTCTGAGGCTAAGTCGCAGCTGGTGAGATAAAATGTATTTACCGACCTTGAGCACTCTCATGAGTTTTTGAACCATCTTGTAGCATTCCATCCAAACCCTTAAGCCACACTGCTTGTTTCAACATTGATGGTGTAGGGCTTCTTGGTCTTCTATGGAAACAATAGTTGTCTTTTCATTTGGCCTATAGTTTTATAGGTGATGAAGCAGCAGCACTCCAAAAGCTTGTGATTCCAGATAAACCTGTTGGACTCTCACCTGGTGTCATGTGACTTGTGATTTTGTCCACTCTAGCACCTCGGGGTGGCTCAGTGGTTAGCACTGCTGCCTCACAGCACCAGGATCCCAGGTTTGATTCTGGCCTCGGGCGACTGTCTATGTGGGGTTTGCACATTCTCCCCGTGTCTGCGTGGGTTTCCTCCAGGTGCTCTGGTTTCCTCCCACAGTCCAAAAATGTGCAGGTTAGGTGAATTGGCCATGCTAAATTGCCCATAGTGTTAGGTGCTTTAGTCAGAGGGAAATGGGTCTGGGTGGGTTACTCTTTGGAGGGTCGATGTGGACTGGTTGGGCTGAAGGGCCTGTTTCCATTGTAGGGAATCTAATCTAATCTCCACATCATGTCTAACGGAGTCCACCACTCACTGTAGAATGCAATATTTCAAAGTTTGGGTGAAGATTTGTAGCTCGGGTGCTCGTTGTTGTGGTTCTGTTCGCCGAGCTGGAAGTTTTTGTGCT
>NC_057724.1:32554303-32580095 GCF_004010195.1 Chiloscyllium plagiosum | reverse complement strand
CTCAACCACACTCCCCCTCCCCCCCCCCCCATTCCAAAATACCCTAAACACTCCATCACTTACTAGGCCAACTTCCAAACTTGTGTCCTGGCACTCTACCCAACTGGCACCCAATCACCTACCTGCTTGGCAGCCTACATATTTGGCACTCTATCAACCTGGCACTGTGACAATCTACCCTCTTGGGACCCAAACCTCACTTACCTTAAATATCTTTTCATAAGAACTGCCAAAGGGTATGTGTGCAATGCTGGACAATTAAGTCACAGAATACAGCAACTACTGCTTTGAAAATGGGGTGATGGTTTGCCTTCTCCTGATTATCCTGCACTCCAATCTCCCTGTCAAATTTTAAGTAGGCTCTGCATATCAGAAGGACCTTCTATCAGAAATGTTGGGCTATTTCTTAGTGTAAGAAATTAGGAGAAAAGTGGCAATCTTACTGTGATTGTCAAACCTTGAAAAATCCAGCCCAATAATGTTTTTCAAGGTCTCCTCCAAATAATTCTTGGACAACACTTTTGATTTTTGAGGGCTTTTTTTGTTTTTTTTCATCTAAGTAACTCATTTGTTATGCAATGCAGTCATATGGTAACAATACCTTCAGAATTTGTGTTAATGTGTGATATATGTATGTCTTTTTTGCCCTATACATGCCATATATGAAAAATATCCTCCACACCCACACCTGCTACTTATCATAGCACACATTTTTGTGAAGAAGGTATTCGAATAGATTATGGAATTGTGTGTGCTGGAAGAATGCAGAGTAGACAGGTTGTGATATCAGTCACTGAACTAAAAGTAAAATACTGCGGGTGCTAGAAATCTGAAATAAAAGCAGAACATGCAGGTGAAATTCAAAAGGTTTGGATGTGTCTGTGAAGAGTTATCATTCCGATAACTCAGTTATCATTCCGAATCCAGTTACTCTCCTCCAGGCTGTAGTTTGTACTTGAAACATTAACTTATTTCTCTTTCCACAGATGCTGCCAAACCTGCTGAGATTCTCCAGACATTTCTGTTTTTATTTGTGATATTAGTTGACATGTCACACTAATTTGACAATAGTGGCGCCATTTTCAACTTCAAAATTACAGCTAATGCCCTCAGTTAGCTGAGCACATTTTCAGCAGCAGGAGGGAACACTGGTGGTATTATTTAGGGGCATCTTCAATTACTTTGAGCTTAATTGTTAATTAATTCCTGCTAGTTGTGCTGAGTTAACAGAAATATTTGCTGGTTTATGCTGTTAGTTAAAATTGGTGACGTCAACAAGGAGTGTTGTTGCTGGTCTTATGGATAGTGGACTATCATTGATATTTGCTTACAACGTCAGCGACAGACCCTTGGAGTTGAGGTCTCATTTTGTAGTGATTGTGTTATGAATAAAGAATGAGTAGTGAATGGGACAGATTATTAGCAATGAGGGATTGAGGAGTGGTGATTTTAAAACAATAACTAAGATTAGTAATAGGATTAGTGGAATGTAACATCTGAAGATGTATTCATTGGGCTCTCAAGTGAGGTTGCTTAATTTTTTTTGCAATGCATTTGGTCCTGGGTACTGCACAACTGGCATCGACCACCATGAGGTTCTGCTCCTATCACCTTCTTAACATCTGCTCAGAGAGCCTCTTGACTTCCTCCTCCTGCACCAAGGCCCCTAGTCCTACACTGGAGAGTTAGTATCCACTCTATCACTTGCTTTGGTGAAAGTGAGGACAAATGCTGGAGATCAGAGTCAAGATTAGAGTGGTGCTGGAAAAGCACATCAGGTCAGGCAGCATCCGAGGAGCAGGGGAATCAATATTTCGGGCAGGAGCCCTTCAGCATTGTCGATTTTCCTGCTCCTCTGATGATGCCTGACCTGCTGTGTTTTTCCAGCACCACTCTAATCTAGACTCAGTCACTTGCTATGTCAATTCTGTATAGCCTTCCATTTTCGAAGGTGTAGACCAGCTTTAAATAGAGGATCTAGTTGAGGCTTGCATAAGCCTCCCATTTTATATCCCTTGCTTACATGTGTAGCTACTGAACTGTACACTCAGTTTTAGTTTTCTGCTGTAATCGTATAAATGACCAGCCAGCATAAAATGTTCCCATTGATTGCATCAGAATGAGTAGGCTTGCATTAAGCAGCCATTCAAATCTCCACATTCATTTTTGGACCTTGACCAATGACTTTCCCCTTACTAAATTTCTCAGTTTGCTTCATTCTTCATTTCTCTGTCTGTCTGTCTATTTCATTGACTTTAACTGATTAGAAATTATACAGAAAGAAGCATCACAGTGATTATGCAAAGAAATCAAATGGTGGTGATTTGTTGGTATGTGATGATCCATGCAGCTGTGTTGCAACGTATGCCTGTGTACTAGTAAGTCATTGAGTAATTTGGGGAAAAAATTATTATGCAAAAGAATATTTATAGCTATCACTTGTGATAAATCCTCAGCCCGCCACAGCTGTGCCTGTCACAATTTTTATTAAACCATAGCTATTCTTTCCCAATTTGTGTCTCTGTTAAGCAAGACTCCTCAATGGGAGTGCTCCGACAATAAAAATACATTATTTCATACTGTGTAAATTTCCCAACTTATAGCATTCGGTCCCTCCTTATGCTCAGCATCTGATCTTGTAATTTTCTTCACAGAGACTACTTTATGTCACTGAGGTTCCCACTCACACATTTGTCACCTGTATGTTTGGTTACTCCAGGACTTTCCTGAATGACCTTCCATCTATAATCAGTTTATCTGCCATCAG
Organism: Chiloscyllium plagiosum; assembly: GCF_004010195.1. Classification (NCBI taxonomy): domain Eukaryota; kingdom Metazoa; phylum Chordata; class Chondrichthyes; order Orectolobiformes; family Hemiscylliidae; genus Chiloscyllium; species Chiloscyllium plagiosum. The sequence goes on along the minus strand of NC_057724.1, from coordinate 32,577,328 downwards.
TTTATTAAAGTTCTGCTATTGGTATATTGACTTGAATCCTTCTATCAATGGCAAAGCTGCAGCTTATGTCATTGACTACTTTTTAAGTGTTAATTTAAAGTACCATTTATGTCAGTTGCAGTGAGAATAGATCGATTGATGAGTAAAGTAGCCTTGCAGCAAAATAGGGTGAAGTGAAATTCCATCCTCTTTGTTGTTATGAATTGAAGACAGGCTTCTTCAAGATGGGCTTTAAAGTTTGCTCTTTACATTGCAAGGCCTGCTGCTGACTGGCAAGGGAACAGAAATGGACGCTGCAACATTTTGAAGGAATTCTTTGAGGATTCATTGATCACCTTACACACTGACACCAACAATAACTCAGTGCGAGGTCAAAGACTAGAGGCTCCTCCAGAGGTGAGTGAAGGAAAGATCATCAGTGACATGTTACTCTCTCATTTGAATTTCCCCAAGGATTCTTGTGGATATGAGGACTTGTAGGGATAGACATTTATCTCTCCATACTGGACATTCTTTGTCTACAGACAATACCCATTCTTACATTTTAGATTTTGATTTAATTACCATCAATTGTATTAACTTAGTTGATTATCTTTTTCACACTCCTGCCATTTTTAATTTTTTGTTGAAGTTCAAATAGAGCCATCAGCTGGATTTTTCATTAAAGGTAGTCATGCATGCACAGTACCTGGGGTGATTGAGATTAGTGAAATAAATTATTCAGGATTGATCATTACTGTTTACACATTCTGCTTGTTTGAGGTAGAATAGCAGGATCACAGTTTAGTGTTTACTCATACTCATTTGAAGTATAAATACGATGATGTGCAAATCATTTTATCATATTTAATCATCATTAAAACTTATGTAATATGTCCACATTGAACAAAAAGCCTATCCACAACATTTGATTACTCAGCTGTAAACATGGCCTCAAATATCACACTATAAATCACACAAGTCTGCCTAGGAACAACAGCACAATTTCAGCTGCTGCTTTCTGCTTTTGCTCTGACGGTTTTACATTTCAGTCAATTTGACAGAATCTGCATTACAGAAATGTATTCCATGTTGAAAACGTTTTTACTAGTTTGTGGATTACTGTGCAGTGACATTCAAGGTCAGTACACTACTTGGATTGCAATTTAAAAAAAAATCTTAATGTACTTTTTTCTAGGTAATCTAGTAGAGTTAAGATGAGGGTTGGGTTAGACCTACCTTCTGCTTCTGCATTGATCTGAAATAGTTTCAGATGGTACATTTGTATTAAAATCAAGAACTCAGCATCCTGATAACTGAGTGTGCTGCAGTTCAGAAAAGTGAGCCCAGGTCCAAAAGGCAATCACAAATGTATTTGGTTTTACACAAGCTGCAGTCTAATTGCAATCCATTATAAAGTCACATTTAATCATCACTTTATATCAATTTGTTATTTTGAGTTAATTGCAGTAAGGATAACTGAAGAGTCCAGAGCCAGGGGTTACAGTGTAAGGATAAAGGGTAGGCCTTTTAGGACAGAGATGAGGATAGAACTTCTTCACCCAGAGAGTGGTGAACCTGTGGAATTCTCAGCTACAGAAAGATGTGGAGACCAAAACATCGAAGATTTTTTAAGAAATATGTAGATACAGTTTGTAGGACTAAAGGGATCAAAGGATATGAAGAGAAAGTGGGAACAGGATACTGAGTTAGATGATCAGCCATAATCATTTTGAATGGCCGAGCTGGCTCAGGCAGAATGGCCTACTCCTGCTACATTCCATGTTTCTATTCTTTTTAATGTGATAAAATGAGCATACCTTTCAAATCTAAAAAGTCTTGCCCTTCCAGCTCTACAGCTCTACAATAAAAGTAAAATTACTGATCTATTTGGACCTTTTAAAACCCTTTCTACCTGTTTCTACCTGTGAGGGAGTTCCTTACCAAGATGAAAAGAGTGAAGTCAGACTATCAAAATCCTGCATAATAGGATAGGGAACACAGGGCACATAAAGATCTGGTGGTTAGAGCATCGTGACTAAGAATTATATATAAGCATGCAATGTAGTAAGCCTATGACAGGAACCTGCAAGTTCATTCCAATCTCCTATAGAATGTAGTAAGGAGGATTGCTAGTGATGAGGAAGTTCCTCCATTTCACTCTTTCATTTTGTCTGCCCCTCTCGTATTCTAAATGTAGAAGCATCACTCTCCCTCTATACGCTATAATGGCTGCTAGCCTTACAGTTGTATGAACTAGTTCACCTTCCCATTACCACTAACAGCTCATCATCCATAATGGGAAGACAATCTGAATATCATATTCAATTGGCTTTCTCCCTTAAAATTTCTCCATAAGACATGGTGCTGCTGCGAAAGGCTAATGAGCTAAAAATAGTCCTGACTACTAACACTTTTCCTGGGAACCCCACCCCATTCCTGATGCTCCAATTCTTCCCGCCATAGCATGCCTACACCTGCAATCCTGATCTGGCTTGCTCCACTGCAGGGGAGACCCTCTCCCAACTTTCATGGAGTCATGCAAAATGAGGCTTGGGTATGAACTGAGGCCAATTAACACTTTGGCCAAACACTTGGTTCAGCTTTGACAACTGAAGTGAATTGCCATCTTTAAGTGGTTTTGATAAATTAGTTCTGAGATCTCTTCTATGAATGTCTCAATGCATATTTGCATAAGACTAAGAGGTGGGAAGTATTGAACCATATGTATTTATTGCTTTAATAGGCTATCTGATTGACCAATTTGTGAGGTGGTAGGGACAGATATTTTTTCAAATCAAGGTTTATTTTTATTCTTCAGCAGCTTCACACTTGCCATTATAATGATATGGGTCATTAACTATATATATGGGGTTACTGGGTGAATGAGCATGGGTAGAGTCATGAATTGGCAAGGACAGGATAAGCAGCCACACGGAGTGGCTGGGGTCATGAGGTGGCATTGAGGCATGGAGCCTATGAGGTGCCATGGGTGATGATTAGTAGTTAAGGGTTTATAAAGATTAGAGGCCCAGAAATCTTTCAACATAACTTATCTTGTTGTTTTCAGCTGTGGGGGAAGTTATAATGGAGTACCCTACTCAGACTACCAGTTAAGATTGAAGTCAGACCATCAAACTCCACTATAATAGGATAAGGTAACAGAAAGCACATTCAGAATTAGAATCCCAGAGAACTGAGATGGGGATTTTAAACAACCAGCCTCAGAATTAACTCAATCCCATGGCATTCATCCTGGAGTCACTCCTCTCATCAAAGCTAAAGTTGTGTGTACCCAGGCACTCTTAATGGGGTGGGTTGAGTGAATTGGAAAATTTCACAGCTATCCACCTCAGTATTTAAAATACAGCCCTATTATCTCAAGTGCAGAAGTAGGACTTGAACCAAAAACCATGGAATTGGAGTTAAGATTATAAACACTGATCCAAATCCAAGCATTTTGACTGCTCTCATCTCCATTTCATAAGTATACCTTTAAGGATATTGTTTGGGCTCTTGACAACTCAGCTTATGACATTTTTAAAGTACATTATCCTAATTAGATTTTTCCAGTTTCAAAAGTTCATACTATCATATTATATATTAGATTAAGATGTTATTCTTCTCCCCACTATTTCAATTGAGTTATTGACTTGCTCAAATAAATATGGTTAGATAATCCAATATAACAGAAGAATTAAGCATTAACATAACCAAACAAACATTTCCAATGTAATTAAAAATATTCCCTAAAATACCATATTGACACAATAAAACTGAAAAAAAATTCTACTTTGCCAATCGAACCTTGCTTTAATGAATTTTAAATTACAAGAATGCTCTTTTATTTTCAGCCCAAAGGAGGATTGAAGTTCATACAATTAAGCTCTCCCAAGATCTATGCATCATGAGTTGCCTCTCTGGCTGGAGTTATTTTAATTATACCTGTCTTCGGGTCATCAATGAAACAATGATTTGGATTGAAGCAGAGGTATGACATAATGTAACTAACAATCTAAGGGTTAGCAGCAGGAATAGGTCATTTGGCTCCTTGTCCCCATTCAGTAGGGTTATCGCTGATTTGATTGTGGACTCAATAAGCATTCTAGGCTACCACAAACAGCCTATCACTCCTTTGTGAGTCAAGAATCTATCCATCTTCACCTTCAAAATACTCAAAGATTTTGCCTCCACCACTCTCTGGGAAAGAAAGGTTTGTGGATTCATAAATTTCTGAAGGGAAAAACACCTTCTCATCTCCTTTTTAAATGTTGGACCCATTATTTTTCAACTTGGGGTCTGTTCAAAAGGGAAACGTTCTTCTAGCATTGGCCTTTTCAAACTCCTCAGGATCTTCTCAGAGCTGGAAGATCATCTAAACTGGAATGAACACAGATTCAATTAGTCCAACCTTTCCTCATACAATAATGGCCTTGTTCCAGCAGTCAGTCAGGTGAACCTTGTCTGAACTATTTCTATATCCTTGCTTACATTAGGACCTCAAAACTGTACATAATAGTCTAGACACACCAAACTTTAGTGTGTCTGTAGCAAAGCACCCCTTATTTTATATTTCATTCCACTTTCAACAATAATATCCTATTTGCCTTCCTGATATATTCTTTTTAATTCATGCACCGGGGAGTCACACAGAAATGAGGACAAGCTGCCTGGCTTTGTGCCTACACTAAACAGCAGAGAAGTACTGTGAGTCTTTAAGATCTGTAAGAGGTGGCACAGCACAAAGGTAAAGCAAGGCAAGATGAGAAACAGCAGAGGTGCTGTGGAAATTCAACAGGCACAAAGTACATCAGTGCTAATGCAGAAAACAGGGAGCCCTGAGATGCATCTTGTTCCAATCCATGAGGAAGATACTTGTCCCTGTGCACAAAGCAACTCATCCACAACATTGCAATGGAAGATCTGATCCACTCCACAAAGTGCAGCATTGATGTTAGAATTGTATTCAAAGTGAATTGGACATGTACAACGATGACATAGTGAGTGAAGCTCATGTGTGATGGATGCCAACCTCCAAGGAAATGTGGCAGTTGTTGCATACGGAGTGACAGAAAGACACCAAAATGAGAAAGGACAAAGGCTAGAGGCTATAAGTGACATGAAATAAATAATATATGCTTCCATTATAGTAAGACTGAACATACTAAAGCCCATTTCTGGAAGATAAATAGGATACCTATAGTGACAGTGATGCCTACGAAATGCTAGGAATAGGGGCATTACGAAAGGAAATGGGTGGTAAAAGCATCACAATGGTACATTTGGGTGTGTTCTATCAGAACATACTAGGAAAGAAGAAATGATTCAGTACAGTCAAACAATACTCCCATTATTATTGATAAAAGGAATCAGACTGCTACAGGTTCTGAATATTTTATTTCTAGGAAAGAGGTATTTCCTTAATCTTCTAATCAGGGAGACAAATCAATTCTGGAGCATGTCCACTTTGATGTTGGTAGTTGAAACATTTTGGCTTCCAGAGGAGTTAGTGAAGGAAGTTGGATTAAAGAGTCACTCAGTAAATGGAGACGTTGTAGCTGGAATAATATAACAAATCCCCACAAAAGAATTGACTTTATTTTGGTGAATGACCTGGCTGGTTCAAAGTTATTAGCCACCTGGACGGTGGTGAAACTAATTGAACCAAAACAAACTGAGATAAAACAATGAATTGTGGATGCTAGAAATCTGAATCAAAAAATTGATACTGGAAAAATTCAACAGGTCTGGGAGCAGCTAGAGATAAGAATGCATGGAAAAAGGGTCCGAAGAACGTTCACTGGACTCAAAATGTTAACTTTGTTTTCTTTCCACAGATGCTGCCAGATCAGCTGAGTTTTTCCAGCAATTTCTGTTTGTACATGAAAAGAGGCTGAAATACTAGAGAAGGAACATTTCAGATTGTTTCTGACTATGTTGTGACCAGATCTCAGGCTGACAGAATTGGATCGGAAAAAAGCATTCTATGCAATATAAGATGACTTAGAAATTCAGGTATCCGACATTATTTTTGAAAATTAAAGTAAAGGAGGATGAAGGTAAAGAGTAGATATACTAATCCGTTTTCTTCAATGGACATGTAACAGATGGATGCAGAGATCAGAGTACCAATCAGAAACTGAATCGAGCTAATACCTGAGTGTTATTACTTAAGAGACAAAATGTTACTCAGGAAATGAGAAGTGGGAAGTGGGCAAGAGTCTGTTTGGTGATAGTTAAACCTAAGTGTCATAACAATATTTTACAAATGGCTTGCAAAATTCTAATAGTACTTGATTTTGAAAAAACATAGGACAAAAAAACTAAAATAGGACATTCCCTAAAATGAGGGAGTGACAGCTATCAATTAAACCTACACCTTTAATTCCCATGCCAGTTTTCAAAGAACCAGTCTTAATCAATTGTGTAATACCCATATCTAAAAGAGGGAGCTGGAATTAATTGGTTGAGTCTTTTGTGGCTAAGTAGCTTCTCAATTTACTGCAATGATTTCAGAACAAGAATTTGCGAACTTTTCATTAGTGTTTAATCCCACAATCATATGATTTGAAAATGATTCATGTCACTCGAATATTATGGTGAATGCTTTGTCAAGAGCAAATATGGGGGAAAACAAATGTTACTATTAAATGTAAAATATGACTCATGAAAATTATTGTATGGTTAATATAAATTTATTATGAAATGCCCAAGTAAAGTACAAACAATGACAAGAGGAAATTTAATAAACATAAAAATACCTCTTAAAGATATCTTTTCATTTTTTTAAATGGGGAGAAATATGAAAAGTTTTTAATATATTATTATTTGATAACTTCCATTTTAAAAGAGTTAAATGTGTTTTTAATTTTTAGTTCTGTAAATGTGACTTTTTTTAAAAGGGTTTGGTGGCTCAGTGCTTAGCACTGCTGCCTCACAGCACCAAGGACCTTGGTTCAATTCCAGTCTCAGGCAACTGCCTGTGTGGAGTTTACACATTCTCCCCGTGTCTATGTTGGTTTCGTCCAGGTGCTCCAGTTTCCTCCTACAGTCCAAAGATGTTGCGGTCAGGCGAATTGGCCATGATAAATTGCCCATAGGTGCATTAGTCAGAGGAAAATGGATCTGGGTGGGTTTACTCTTTGGAGGGTCAGTGTGGACTGGTTGGGCCAAAAAGCCTGTTTTCACACTGTAGGGAGTCTAATCTTAAAAAAAACTATTTTCATTTGAGCAATGTGTCAAAGCAAGAAATCGTGTGACTTAGATAACCTAGATAACTAGACATGCTACTTGGCTAGATAATTGCTGAAGTGTTTGCTATTGAGTTTTTATGACCTACAGAAAGAGAGTTAGAGGCCAGAAGCAGATGCAATTACAGAGTCGGAGTCATACAGTATGGAAACAGACCTTCGGTCCGACCAGTCCATGCCAACCATAATTCCAAATTAAACTTGTCCCACCTGCATCTGGTCCATTTCCAAACAAGTTCATGTACTTGTCTAAATATCTTTTAAACATTGTAACTATAGCCACATCCACCACTTCCTCTTGACAGTTCATTCCACACACTAACCATTCACTGTGTAAAAAAAAGCCTCTCATGTCTTTTTAAAATATTTCTCCTCTCACCTTAATCATATACCCTCTAGTCTTAAATTCCCCTACCCTAGGGAAAAGACACTTGCAATTCACTTTATCTATACCCCTCATTATTTCATAAACCTCTATAAGATCACCTCCCAACCTCCTACGCTCCTGTTAAAAAGTCCCAGCTTGTCCAGCCTCTCCCTATAACTGTAACCTTCCATTCTTTTCTTTAGTTCTGAAGGAAAGACCCATAGCAGCAGAAGGGCAGATGAGATTTGTCAATCTCCAAGCCATCAGAGCTGGTCAGTTTGTTTCACTGGGGAAAGAAACAAATATGATTAATAAAGACCCTAAGCAAGGTTCAGTGATTATAGAAAGTAGTGGGAATTTAGTTAGCTAAATAAAGAGAATTTATTTGAATAATTCATCTATTTTCTTTTGATTGCATGAAGAAAAGGTTTTGAATTGCAGCTAAAACACTGAGGTAGCAACAGGTCTTGCATATGAAGCTGAACTCCTATACAATACAATGTTATACAAAGCACAGGATCAGGCCCTTTGGCTTACCAAGCCTGCATCAATTCTTATTCCTTATTTAGACCATCCAGTTATTGCACATATGCGGATTCTATCCCTCTGTTTGGCTCCCATACATGTGTCTATCAAGATACACTTTAAACATTCCTAACATGCCTACTTCCACCACCTCCACTGCAGTATATTCCACGCACCCTTGTGTGAAAAATTTTCTCTGTACTCCTCCCCTAAACTTTCCATCTCACTTTGAACCTGTGCCTTCATATTTTTGACCTTTCCACCTTGGGGAAAAACCTTTAGCTATCCACCCTATCTAGGCTTCTCATACTTTTGCAGACCTCTATCAGATCGCCCCTTAGTCTCCAGCTTTCCAGTGAAAACAATTGGGTTTATCTAACCTCTCCTCATAAGTAAAACCCTTCAGATCAAGCAGCATCCTGGTAAACCTTCTCTGCACCCTTTCCAAATCACCGGCCTTCTTCTGGTAGTGTGGCGACCAGAAGCGTTCAATATTTCAACTTTGGTCAAACTAAAGTTTTACATAACTGTAACACAACATATCAGCTTTTATATTTGGTGCCCCAGCTGATGAAGGCAAGCATGCTGTATGCCTTCTTGACCACCTTATCTACCTGTGTTGCTACTTTCAGGGATCTGTGGACCTATACACCCAGTATATCAATGCTCATAAGGGTATTGCTGTAGAATTTGCACCCGAATTTGATCTTCCAAAAGGCATCACGTCACATTTGGCTGGATTAAACTCCTTCTGCCAATTATCTGCCCAAATCTGCAATCCATCTATATCCATCTTTGACAATCCTCCTCAGTAGCTGCAACTCTACCAATTTTGGTATCATCCTCAAACTTACTAATCAGACCACCTAAATTCTCCTCCAGATCATTTATATATATTTTACAGAACAAAAGTCCCAGCACTGATCCCTGCGGAACACCACTAGTTAACCATCCATCCCCTTCATTGTTATTATCTCTCTTCTATGACCAAGCCAGTTCTGTAGCCAGCACACCCCAGATCCCATGAGACTGTACCTTCTTGTACCAGCCTGCCATGAGGTACCTTATCAACTGCCTTACTGAAGTTGATGTAGACAACATTGTTATGAAGTTAAAAGTGTGTACTGTACCTTTAGGAGAGAGTGGATGTTACTTTGCACTGAGAGGTTACAAGTACCTGTCATATGACTAACTAGCAGTCTCAGAGTGCACTGGAAAATTGAAACAAATGTAATATTTGGCTGGGAAATAGATATCTGAGTTGGTTACTGTTTAGACAACAATTCAAATTTAACCAATTAGTTTAAATTATGCCCCAGATTACTCAAACCCAATCAAGTTTGAATTTATTGTTTCTGCCAACCTCGAACCAATGGGATGACCTGATGTTCAAGGTATAAATAAAAACAAGCATTTTGAAAGTCAGACAAAGAGTAACCATCATTGACAGAGTAACTGCCATCGAGAGAGACTGACATTCAAAAAGACTTTATCAAAGGTACCTTTTCATATGAAACATCTTTGCAATAAAAGAAAGAAGATGACTCAGGGAGATCTTCACTTGAAAGAAGAAAGACATTGGAGATGACAGCTGCTGTGTGGATTTGCAATTAAGTTGATGTAATTTTGATATGGGTTTATTGGAACAGTATATTGTAAGAGAATTATAGGCAGATAACAAGCAGTTAAGAGAAAGGGGGCTTACAGTTGTGAATAGTTGTTTAATGTTCACTTTCAGAGTTAAAGAATGAATTGATATTATTTTCTTTAGCAAGTGGAATTTTGGAGTTCTCTGTCACTAATATTTAACAGATTATGAAGTGAGGTGAGCTTTACTGGGCATTTGATTTAAATAACCGAAGTGTTCACCACTGTATCCTAACAACATCCAGTGTCCGTCCCTCATCAATCATTCTTGTTACCTCCTGAAAAAGACTTAAGTCAAGTTGGTACATGACCATTCCCCACACACACTTGTGCTGCCTATCACTAACGTGTCCATTCACTTCAAAATGTGAATAAATCCTGTCTCTCAGTATCATCCCAACAGCTTCCCAACCAATGACATCAGGCTCACAGGCCTGTAGTTTCTTGGATTATCTTGTTTTCCCTTCTTAAACAAAGGAACAACATTGGCCATTCTCCTGTCCTTTGCAACCTTGCCTGAAGCCAAAGAAGATATAAAGATATCTATTAAGGTCCTTGTTATTTCCTTTCTTGCCTCCCACAGTATCCTGGGATTGATCCCATCTTGCCCTGGGGACCTGTCTATCTTAATGTATTTCAAGACATCCAACACTTCCTCCTCCATTATGTTGACCTACCCTAGAATATTCACATACCATTTCCTGACCTCAACATTCCTCATGTCCGTCTCTTTGGTGATCACTGATGGAAAGTACTCATTATAGATCTCACCCATTTTTTCCTGCTCCACACATAACCTCCCAACTTTATTCTTTCCCTAGCTACCCTCTTGCTTCTAACATAAGTATAAAATATCCTGGGATTCTTCTTAACCCTGCTGGCTAAGGGCATTTCATTGCCTCTTTTAGTCCATCTAACTCTCCAATTGAGCTCCTTCTTATTTCTTCTATATTATTCAAAGACTTTGTCTGTTTTTAGTTGCCTTGATCTAAGGATGCTTCCTTTGTGTTTGTACTAAGTCTATTATTTCCCCTGTCATCCAAATTTCCTGAATCCTGCCATTCTTGTTCTTCATTACTAGTAATGACTAAGTAGCTTGAAAGCTTAGTGACCACTGTACTATTCTGAGCTGCTCAACAATATGAAGTCGGAGACAAAGCTGGCCTAACAAGGCTACAAGATTAATAGCAGTAATTACAAGTTGGCTCAGAGCAGACACTAGGGTAAACACATCAATTTGGATCCCATCTATCACCCCCTGAGAAAAAGAACAGGAAGTGGCATCACCAACACAGGAAATGACATTACTAACCAAGGAAACCAAAACACATAAATAGAAAGCAGGCCATAACACCAGTACTTCACCAGAGACTCACTGATGAGGTTACCTAGTATGGTAATAAAACATCTGAAAACAAACCTTCCAGCTCAATGAGCAAACTTACATCTAGAACCTCAACCTGAGCTACAAATCTTCTCCAAACTCGCTAAGATTAGGGCAGTAGATAAGACTAGGGTTTGAAGTATTTTGATTAATGTGAGCTTAAAAAGACCATGTTGAATTTCAAGTAATATACTGCCCTCATGCTTCTCAATGTATTCATATTTGATGATTGCTTTGTTGGACAGAGTCCTACTTCAGATCTTTCGGTCCTTTTTGAGGCAGAGGTCTCCCATAATATGAGAAAAATGACTGTAACCTGTATCTGACAATCCTGAGATTATTTTGTACAATGATCTACCACAGCAGCAGGAATCGTAATCTGTTTGGAAGGCCAAGTAGACAGGACTGGAAATAACCTTGAGCTTTTCTTAGAATTCAGTGAGAAAGTCAGTGAGTAAGTTTGTGTCCGTCTGTTTCTAGGAGAGATGGATAGATTCATATTTGAGAGAGTATATACAGAAATTTGTTGAAAGGAAATGCATATGATCTCATCAGTTGAGTAAGAAATTAAAGAATGAAGATAAGAATAATACTTCATTGGTACTGAGTATTTGTAAAGGACATGGCCAGGAAAAAAGATTGCATTTTCCTTTTTGCTATTCATGATGATCTTTCCAAACGCTTTGTTTTGTTTTCTTTTCTTTTGTGTAATAGACTTACATTTCTTTCTTAGAAGTTTATTAGCAGCCTCATGTGTATAAGATAAGTGACTAACCATCATAATAACTAAATTGCAAAAAACAAAATCTCATGGTCTATGGAGACCGGTTTCACTCTGATCTTTGACTTGTCCAGTATTTATCATTAACTGGAATCATACCATATGCTTGGAAATATTAAGCAGTGCATAGTGTCTATTCCCATTCAAGCTATTGGGAAACATCCAAAGTTAGAATCTCCATGATGTATGTATCACTGACATATAATCTTTCAAAAAGCTGAAATCAATATTTGTAAAGAAACAATCATACGAATGTAACAAGTAAGGTTTAGTGAATAAATAAATGCCATGTAACATTTGAATATATTTTCTTTTTCAGTTGTTTTGTCGAAGCCTTGTGTCTGGTGGTCATCTTGTTTCAATACACAGCAAGACAAATAATGATTTTGTCCTAAATTTAGTACAAAACGCAAATATTACACTTCATAATGTTTGGCTTGGTAGCTCCGATTTCTACAAAGTAAATATAATGCCTTTTTACCTAAAACTTCAAGTTATTTTAACATTTTCCAATTTTTATCAATAATTTCTTTAAACAGAATCTTTTTTTCATCTATTTTATCACAGGACGGTGTATTGTTATGGACGGATGGATCCCAAAGGGATTATCATAACTGGCTTTTAGGAAAACATATCCTTGGCTTACACTGCCATGCAATGAAGCTAAATGGAGGTAGGATATTTGTCACTGATGTCTAGAGTGGTGACTTTCTGCTTCCTGTGTATCGTTCCAACACTGGTATATAAATGGAGTATTTGCATCTGTCTCTTTGATTATTCTCTGCCTGTATAACAACTTGCTGCTAATTGGTGTGTATAAATTCAGTGCAATAGAAAACTCTAACTCTTCCAGTGAAAAACCCTGCAAAAAACCTCAATGCTAGAGGCACTAAATGGAAAAACATTAGATTTGCCTTTTGTGTCTATTTTCACTGAGGAAGATACCAGCAATCTCCCAAAATTAGAGATCAATATTAGAGAATTAGAGAAAATATTAGGAAAACTAAAGGGTAGAGAGAATGAGGAGTTGGAAAAACAATTAGTATTGGAGATCATCCATTTCTATGGATTCGAGAAGGATTCCTGCAAATTGGAAACTAATAAATCTCACTCAATTATTTAACAAAGGAGCAAGACAGAAACAGGGAACTTTCAGCCTTACAATAATAGCAGGGAAATACTAGAATTGAGCACAGGATATGATAAATGGGCACTTGGATAGGAATGATCTGATTGGGCATAGCCAGCAAGGTTTTGAGAATAGAGAATTATGTTTGATGAACTTATTTGAATTTGTAAAGGGGAGTCAATAGGCATAGTACATAGTACCAGAAAGCGTTTAATAAGGTCTTTAATGAGGAAGCTGCTTAATAGAATTAATGTGCGTAGGATAGGAGGTGGCATGGACTAAGGTTTGGCTAATAGGCGTAAAATAAATGTTTCATCCTCACTTTGGCAGCCTGCGACTGATTGGGTACCTTCAAGGATCAGTACTTGAGACCCAACTGTTCACAACATATTTCAAAATTTGTATGTGATATAAAGCAAAGCAAGAATGTGTGTTGTAAGGATGGTGCAAAATGTTTTCAGGAGGATTTGGATAAGTTCAGTGAGTAGGCAAGAACATGACAGATTGGATACAACGTCAAAAAATGAAATCTTATCTGCTTTGGCAGGAAGGACAGCCATGCAAAGTATTTCTTAAATGGTGAGAGGTTAGGGAGCACAGACAAAACACCTGGTTGGCTTTGTCAAGCAGTCACTGAAGTCTACCATGCAGCTGCAGGAAAATATTAGGAAAACTAATGGAATGTTAGCCATTATTGCAAGAGGATTTGGGTACAGGAGTAATGAAGTCTTGCTTCAATTGTATAGGAGCTTAGTTAGACTGCACCTGGAAACTGTGTGTCATTTTTGTCTCCTTATCTCAGCTAAGATATTATTGCAATAGAGAGAGTTAAATGAAAATAACCAGGTTTGTTCCTAGGATGGTAGGACTGTCCAATGGAGAGAGATTGGTCAAACTTAGCCTTTGTTCTCTGGAGTTTCAAAGAATGAGAGGTGTCTCCAATTAAAAGCTATAAAATCCTTACAAGGATTGACAGGGTAGATGCAGGTAAGATGTTGCCTCTGACTGGGGAGACTAGAAGCAGGAAGCACAACCTAAAAAATAAATTGGATGTCATTTAGGACCGAGACAACAAAAAGTATTTTTACTCAAAAAGGTGTGATTCTCTGGAATTTTCTATGACAGAGCTGTGAAAGCTCAGTCTTTCACTATGCTTAAAGTTGAGGTTGATAGATTTCTGATTACCTGTGACCAGAAGGGTTATTGGGATAGCAGGGGTAAAAGATATTAAACATTTGATCAGTCATAATTGTATTAAAGAGCAGAGAAGGCTTAATGGGCTGAATGATCTACTCCTGTTCCACTGTTCCTAACAGTCCAATGCAATATTGAGGCTGAACTGCATTGTTGGAGGTGTTCTCGTTTGGATGAAGTGTTAATGGAGGCCCCAGCCTGCTTTGATGGATGTAGAAGACTCCATTGGACCATAATGAAGAAAAGATGAGTTATCCTGGCTAATATTTATGACACCATCAAAATCACAACACCACATTGCAGTGTGTACACTTTAGTATTTCTTATGTTACAAAAGTGGCTACATTTCAAAAGTAATTTATTGGCTATAAAGCACTTTGAGCTATCTGGTAGTTCTAAAAAGTGTTATATAAACGCAAGCCTTTCATTCATTTTTTTGCTTTGGTTATATTGCCTAAATTGCCCTAATCTGACAAAACAATCAAATCCATTATCAAAAATTTCAAGTGATTTAACCTCACCAGTTTTTTTGGGAAAGTGCTGCAGATGTTTGCAATTTTTGCATGTCAAAATCCTTCTTGGCATCACCTCTGAAAAGCAGTTATGGTAACCCTGATTTTTTTTTGTTCCTATCCAGCCTACAAATATGGAATCAGTTGTATTTGTTATGGACCAGGACAGACCATCTCATAAACATTTCTAGAAAGCCCAGACCCTAACTTTGCTAGTTGTTTTAAGTAGATATTCCAGGAGGGATGCAGCTGGTCAAACCACTTAGCTTTAAACAAAGCAGAATTTATTTACAAGATTACCGAATAAAACAAGAATACAGAATACAGAGTAACTTAACCTATCTGAAATTTCAACACACTATACCAATTTAATTATGCTGTTCCCCATACATGCAACAATTTCAATAAATACACCTTGGCACAAAAAGTAAGATCAAACACAGAGTCTAACAAGAGAGAAGTCAGAGAGAGAGGATCAGCATGGACCTACAATTTTTGGGTCCAGCAGCTTCACCACTGCCTGCCTCCTTTCAATGAATAGCTAGTCTGCCAAAAACCAAATCAAACCAGAGAAAAGCTGAGCTGGGAGAATTGCCTACTCCCCTTTCATCGGACATGTTTTTTTTCTAAACTTGAAAGCCTTTTTTCTTGAGGCAGTAACTGTTAGCCATGATCAAACTGGCCCTAAAACCCTTGAATCTTGGACTTTTCGGAATCTGTATCTTCACAACCTCTGGAAAAAAGACCAAGGACAACATAACCTTGGTAAAGGAGCAAAATCATTACACCTCCCTGCTTAAAATAAAACATCAATATCCAAAGATGGCTTCATTTTAAAACCACTTAATCTTAAACTGCTAATACTCTATAGCACACACATCCGTTACATTGACTATAAACAGGCAAACAGGCACTATTACATTCTGTTTCAGTTTGTTTTACTCCTGCCACTGGATGCCTCCATTTCTCACTTGAGTCTCAACAATGTGTCGGCAATCACGTTTTCTTGTCCTGCCACATGCATAATTTTCAAATTGAATGACTGTTCACAACAAGCTCCACCTAAACAGTCTGCCATTTTTGTCCTTAAATTTCTCCACAAACTCATGATCAGTGTATATGATTGTCCCAGATACATTACAGATAACATAAAATTGAAATGTTGTGACGGCAACACCAAGCTCAAAGTCTCCTTCTCAACTATCGAATACTTTTGCTGATGAATGTTCAATTTCCTGGAAGAATACCCGATAGGTCTTTCTATCTTCTCAGAGAGTACAGCATCAACACTCATACCGCTGGCATTGATAGCTATCTTGAATGGCTTTGTGTAATTAGGTGTGGCTAACACTGGGGAAATGCCTTCTGACAGTCCACTGTCCACTGAAACTTCTTGCCTTTCTTTAATAAATCAGTAAGTGGAGCAGCCACACTGCTAAAATTTGGTATGAATTTTCGATAAAATCCACTCAATCCCAGTACTGCTCTTTTTGTCGATGGTTTAGGAAACTACCCAACCACCTTTGTTTTTGCATTCCATGGAGCCGTTTGTCCCCATCCAATACATGGCCCAGGAAGGTGACTTGGGATTTGACAAATTCACCTTTAGCCAGGTTTATCACTAAGCCTCCCTTCCAAAGTCGATCAAACAAGTTTGATAAATGTTGCAAATGTTCCTTCCATCTGGACCACATCGTCCAGAAAAATCTCAGGATACATGTCCTGCAATAGTTCAGTTGCTTGAGTTTCCACTGGCTTTTCAAAAACAGTAGGCAGCACTACTACCTGTGAACCACTTATATCATTAGCAAGGACAAATTGTATTCCTGGAGCTGAGAGTTTGTCCAGTACTTCTACCACGATCTTACCACTCTTCACTGGATGGTCTAACCTCACTCTACATAATTGAGCACGTCCTGTCTCACCATGAATTCCTATTACTAGTACCTTTTCTGGCAATAGTCCTTCAAAAGTACATATCTCCACATCTTTCAATATCACAGACTGAGAGGATCCTGTATCTCTTAACATTGTAACCTCTTTACCTGCTGCTTCTGGCCTATGTGAGTAAACTTTACCTTTGCAGGTATATGGTAAGAAGATCAGCACCTCCTCCTTAACCAATCTCCGCCCAGCTTGTACATTCTGAAGCAGCTTTCTAGCCTCCACTGTGCTTTCTGTTACCACTCCATTAAAATTCACTGGTTTATCCGGTTTACCTACATCTAGCTTCCCAGTGCTTTTCCTAACC
The DNA here is from genome assembly GCF_004010195.1 of Chiloscyllium plagiosum. Lineage (NCBI taxonomy): Eukaryota > Metazoa > Chordata > Chondrichthyes > Orectolobiformes > Hemiscylliidae > Chiloscyllium > Chiloscyllium plagiosum. The sequence goes on along the minus strand of NC_057724.1, from coordinate 32,560,309 downwards.
TACCGACACTCTGATTTCATGTGGCCTACTTTATTGCAGTGAAAACACCAGAACTTGTTAACTTCTCCTTCCCACTCAAGGGTTTCCTTTTAACCCTGTGGTAAGTTATCCTTATGGTATTCACTGAGACCTACCTTTCCCTTTCCAAATGTGGATTTCTCTTTTCGCCAATTTCTATCCTTCACAGATTGAAATTAATGTTGGAATCCAAACTTTGATTTATGGACCAACTCATTATCATCAGGCATTTCAGCTGCTAATCTTGTTATTTTAACTCTCTGCTCTTCCACATGTGCTCTTACTACTTAAGAAAGTGAAGTGCAAATTTCTGAAGTTCAAACTCCCTCTCTTTCTTTCCTCTCTCTTCTTTTCTCTCTTTTCTCTCTCTTTCTCTTTTTCTTTTTGTTCGACTAAAGCGATTCTTTCTCTTTCTCTTTCCTCTGCTTTTGATTGTAATTCAAACTGTTTTATTTCTGTTTTCCTTTCCTATTCTTTTGCTTTTAACTCAAGCTGCTTCATTTTAAATTGGATTTTAGCCATCTCTAAATATTCTGATGGTGTCTCCAGCAAAATTAAATGTGGAGATATTGCTGTAATTACCTCTCCATTCCTCACGGAAGGAGGCATCTCCAACCCCAGCTTGTCTGCTAATTCCAGAAGTTTGGCCTTAATTACCTTCTGCAAAAGCCCTCAAAGTCACTTCTTCCACCCCCAGAAAACTCTTTGTGACTGAAAGAACCATTGCTATCCCAAGTACTATTTAAACCAAAATCAACACCCAGAACAAACACCTACAACTCACTGCCTTAGAGTCCAAAAACCCGAACTCAGTTTGGAACTATAGTTCCAGCAAAATCCTGCAAAAAGCCCCCAATCTGTTAGGGACCAGGCCAGAACCCCTCAAAGCATTTCAAGGAAGTTACGCAGATCCTAACATTGCTAGTTGTTTTAAACAGGTATAGCATAGATATTCCAGGAGGGATGCAGCTGGTCAAACCATTTAGTTTTAACCAAAAGCAGAATTTATTTTCAAGATTGCTGAATGAAACACAAACAAAAGAAAACAGAATACAGAATAACTTAATCTATCCAAAAACCAACAGACTATACCAACTTAATGATGCTGTTCCCCATACTTGCAACAATCCCCATAAACACCCTTGGCACAAAAGGTAAAATCAAACACGGGGTCTTACAGGAAAGAAGTCAGAGAGACAGGTTCAGCATAGACCTGATTATTTTGGGTTCAGCAGCTTCACATCTGTCTGACTGCTTTCAGTGAATAGCCAGACTGTCAAAGACCAAATCAAACCAGAGAAAAACTGAGCTGAGAGAACTGGCCACTCTTTTTCATTGTATGTGTTTTTTAAACCTTGAAAGCTTCTGTTCGATATAATCAAACTGGCCCTAAAACCCTTCAAACTTAGATTTTAGGAGTTTGTGTCTTTTATGATCTCTCTGAAAAAAGAGCCAAGGATAACAAAACCTTGGTAAATGACCAGCATCATCACATATTGGTTCTTAGTTTTCTTTCACTTATGGACTCAGTGGCTCACTGTTCTTTCTGATTTCAAACCAAAGTTCAACACCTAGCACATAGCTGAATTTTCAGGTTTCCCGTTAAGCAGTGACCTATAAATGGAGTGTTTGAATTCACCAACAGATTGCCATTTCAGTTTCACAACTACCACAATATTCATGATCTCCTTCTCACCCCTTCCCAGCCTCAAAGACTTGTATTCCTCTGACTGGAGCCTGTGGGCTATCCCTTAGTTTTCCACTTAGTACACTCTTCCATATATGATTACTTTCCCTTCAGGTGATAGGTCCCAAAGGCCATTCAAGATTTGGATGCTGCTTCCAAATCTGGCCACAACCTCTTTCACTCAAGGTCACTGAACATGAATCATTAACTGTTTGCTTTCCTCAGATGCTGCCAGACCTCTGCAAGATCTCCTGCGATTTCTGTTTTTGTTTTTACCTCTTGCACTCTCTTTGACAGCAAATTAAGTTTTATCCTCCGAAAAGGTGTTTCTTTTCTAATTCCAATTTCCCAACTCAATCTTTATTTTAACATTCCTTATGTGATGCTATTAATATCCCTGGTTACAACTCCTTTGCACATTCTTTTCATGTTGTCTCTCTGAAGTTTCTAGAAACCTATACTGTGGATACAGATTTTAAATTCAAGAATTTGCTCCTCCTAAACTCCTCCAGATTTTCCTTCATCCAATAATGTTCATGCCTGTACAAAGTTGTGATGCTGCAACTTTTTATCAATTAGGAATAAATTATTTTTATTCTGAATTTCCTGCATAGCACTCAAGCTGAAATTTTCTGTGAGTTGCTCAGTTTCTGCAGTGATTTTGCTATTGGCAACTTAACAAAACCACACAGTTGCGCTTCTGTGTTCTGCTATGCTTCACTCTCAAAGCCTCATACTGGGCCATTCTTTTTCCTCTTTTGTTATTATAGAGAACAGGGTTATTTCAACTGGAAAAATAATCTCAGCATGGCCCATATGAATGCAGGATTAAAGCAAATGGTGGAATCAATGCCAGAGTTAAGTCTGAAAAGTTTCCAGTACCCTGGGGCTTAAATATAGTTCAGATGTCAATATGAAAAAAATGAAGAAAATCATTACCAATTAAAAATTGCTGTAAAATTGACTTAGCTAAGTTATAGACTTAGGTAATAGATTATTCACATAAATGCTGGACCTTTACATGATTTGTACGTTGTAGAGGCTACAGCTATGTAAATGAACAGAAAAGGTTTCCCCCTAAATTTTCCTGATCACCCCAATTCCAAGTCCATCACATCGCCATTGGGAAAATTCTGCCCTGTACTTCTAACAATGAGACAGAGAGTGTAACTATTTCAGACAAGCCAACTAAAATTAAGATCAGATGGTGCATGGGTCATTGTCAACTCTTGTGACAGTAGTGATTTCTGACTGGCCATATATGGAGTAAGAGTGAGAAAGACCTTTAGCTTTATAGTTGTTTGTAGACTGACTCTGTAGTTTTAGCTTTCATTGTGATAACTTAAGAATTATAAAAATAAAACTCAATGATGTAATTCCTTTACCAACGGTCCAAATGTATGTGATTAAAATGAAAGTGGATCTATAGGCTAAGCACAAGAAGAATACAATGAATATCTTGATGCTTTAATTCTTTCTTTTTCTAATCAAATATTTATATTACAGATCCTGGCTTTTGGACTGATGAGAATTGTGGCACTAATCGATATCCATTCATCTGTATGTACTTCATAGAAAGTGATTAGATGCAACGTGAATCACCCCAGTTAAACCTACTCATCTTGATACTTCCAAAATGCAGTCAAAACTGGAAAACATTTCTCATTTCTCATGTAATGCTAGATTATAAAACATTTTCTTTTTAAAAAGCATGGAATAATTAATGTTATTTGACCAATCCAACCTGCTTCTCCGGATGTCCATGGCTGAATACATGTCACAATCCCTTTATTCCTCCCCCATATCCTTGCTGTGTTTTCTCTTAAGTTACAATTCAAACTATTTAATTAGACCATTATGTTTGATCCAGCAGTTAATATATTTAAGTTGTAAATATTGAAATGCAGAATTTCATCGGATCAAGATTATTGAGTTTTAAAAAAAATGCTGGTTACAAAGCAAGTCATTTCGGCAGCCCAACTGGGAAATGATGGTCTCATGTATTTGATTAATGCTAATGAAACAAATCACCCATTATCTACAAATGGATAGGAATGTGTCATTAAGTGCTTAAATTCCCATTCCATTGATTCATTGAGGTCAGTGATTATCCAAGAACATGATTTTTTGGGCACAAGTCTGTGGTTAGAAAGCCGTCATTATTTGCCCATGAGAAAAAGGAAAAGCTTAAATTTCTCTGGGCCCATTTTCAGGTAAAATGCTACTTCTTTTTCTGTAAAGATACTGGAAACATTTAATGTTTATGTTCAAAATAAGTGTTAATAAATTGTTGTTGAAATAGAACAGGATGATCTGAGGACCAAATACTCAATGCCAAATTTAGTATCAACCTATTTTATTAATGATTACATAGTCAATGTACTGCATTTTCAAATAAAAAAAATATATCTATTAAAAATGAACAATTTATTTTGACATAACTTTCACTGAATACTTTCCACTGGTCTTCTCAATGGAAAAGAATGTCATAGGTATGGACATCAGGGTGGAGGACTGTGAAGTATTAGAAGAAATGAATATGGAGAGAGGGAGAGGAGGTACGAGTTGATTTCGCAGCCTTAAAAGTGGACTCATATGCAGGACTGGATGAGCTTTGGAGAGACGCAGGGAGGAGACATCAAGGACGCTGATAGTAATTTTCAAATCCTCTCTGACCACAGGAAAGGTGCCTGACAACCGGAGGACTCCTAACATTGTTCCATTATTTACAAAAAAAAAGGAAGGATATAGCAAGAAACAAAAGGTCTGCTACTCTAATCTCAGTCGTGGAGAAGTTATTAGAAGGAATTCTGAGACAGACAGAGAGTATATCTGCATTTGGAGAGACATGGATTAGTTCAGTTAGTCAGCATGGACAGTTGTGTTTGACAAATTTTAGGATATTAGGAGGTAACTCATATGCATTTAATGTGGTCTACAAGACTTCAGCAAGGCTGTTGATGAAGTCATTCATTGCTGACTGCTGACGTGACGTTGACCACCTCAATTTTCCCGCGCCGCCTCACCCACTCCAACCTCCTCCCCTCTCCACTCTGTCTGCACCAAACCCTGGTTCACCATCAAACCTTTTCTGCAGCGGGAACGGTGAGAGTGGAAATCAGGGAGCTGTTGGGAAGATATATAAGTTGAGTGTTTGTTAAACCCAAGACCCTCCACCTTTAGGGCCTCCCACCCAGCCACCTCCTCTAACCTTACATCACCAGAGGGAAATCAGGTAAGTTTTCTCTTTTGTTTCTTAGTAACGGAAGTTAAATGGCAGCACAAGCAGTGCAATGTTCCTCCTGTGGGATGTTTGAGGTAAGGGACACCATTAGTGTCCCAGCTGAGTACACCTGCAGGATGTACACTCAACTCCAGCTTCTTGAAGATCGTGTCAGGGAGCTGGAGCTGGAACTGGATGGACTCAGGATTATTCAGGAGGCAGAGACAATTATAGATAAAAGCTACATGGAGGTAGTTACTCCTAGAAATGAAGATAGTTGGGTGACGGTTAGAAGGAGTAAGAAGTAGTCAGTGCCGCGGGCCTCTGTGGCCATTCCCTTATATAACAAGTGTACCGTTTTGGATACTGTTTGGGGGGGTGGGGATGACTTACCAGGGATAAGCCATGGGGTGCAAGTCTCTGGCACTGAGTCTGTCCCTGTTGCTCGAAGGGAAGGTGGGAGAGGAACAGCGCATTAGTCATTGGGGACTCCATAGTTAGGGGGACAGATTCTGTGGAAATGAGCAAGAGTCATAGAGTCATAGAGATGTACAGCATGGAAACAGACCCTTCGGTCCAACCCGTCCATGCCGACCAGATATCCCAACCCAATCTAGTTCCACCTGCCAGCACCCGGCCCATATCCCTCCAAATCCTTCCTATTCATATACCCATCCAAATGCCTCTTAAATGTTGCAATTGTACCAGCCTCCACCACATCCTCTGGCAGCTCATTCCATAAACGTAACCCCCTCTGTGTGAAAAAGTTGCCCCTTAGGTCTCTTTTATATCTTTCCCCTCTCACCATAAACCTATGCCCTCTAGTACTGGACTCCACGATCCCAGGGAAAAGACTTTGTCTATTTATCCTATCCATGCCCCTCATAATTTTGTAAACCTCTATAAGGTCACCCCTCAGTCTCCGACGCTCCAGGGAAAACAGCCCCAGCCTGTTCCGCCTCTTCCTATAGCCTCAAATCCTCCAACCCTGGCAACATCCTTGTTAATCTTTTCTGAACCCTTTCAAGTTTCATAACATCTTTCCGATAGGAAGGAGACCAGAATTGCATGCAATATT
>NC_057724.1:32486195-32554185 GCF_004010195.1 Chiloscyllium plagiosum | reverse complement strand
TCTGAGGTAACCCTCTTCGCTGTCCACTACACCTCCAATTTTGGTGTCATCTGCAAACTTACTAACTGTACCTCTTATGCTCGCATCCAAATCATTTATGTAAATGACAAAAAGTAGAGGACACAGCACCAATCCTTGTGGTACTCCACAGGTCACAGGTCTCCAGTCTGAAAAAAAACCCTCCACCACCACCTTCTGTCTTCTATCTTTGAGCCAGTTCTGTATCCAAATGGCTTGTTGTCTCTTTATTCCATGAGATCTAACCTTGCTAATCAGTCTCCCATGGGGAACCTTGTCAAATGCCTTACTGAAGTCCATATAGATCACATCTACTGCTCTGCCCTCATCAATTGTCTTTGTTACTTCTTCAAAAAACTCAATCAAGTTTGTGAGACAGGATTTCCCACACACAAAGCCATGTTGACTATCCCTAATCAGTCCTTGCCTTTCCAAATACATGTACATCTTGTCCCTCAGGATTCCCTCCAACAAGTTGCCCACCATTGAGTCTAAGTTGCGGTGGTGCGTTGCCTCCCAGGTTCCAGGGTTCGTGATATCTCAGATCATGTTTTGGGATCCGTAGAGGGTAAGGGAGCAGCCCCAAGCCGTGATCCACATAGCCACTAACGACATAGGTAGGAAAGGGAAGTGGATGTAAGGCAGAAACTCAGGGAGCTAGGGTGAAAGCTTAGAGCTAGAACAAACAGAGTTGTTGTTTCTGGTTTATTACCCATGTCACATGCTAGCAAGGCAAGGATTAGGGAGAGAAAACAGTTCAATACGTGAATACAGGGATGATACAGGAGGGAGGGATTTGGATACCTGGATAATTAGAGTTCATTCTGGGATGGTCTACACCTGAACTAGAGGGGTACAAATATCTTGGGGGGAATGTTTGCTAATGCTCTTCAGGAGGATTTAAACTAATTTAGCAGGGGGATGGGAACCTGAATGGTAGCTCCAATGTACAGGAGGTTGAGAGTAGTGAGGCCATGAATAAGATTTCAAGGTCGCAGGATTATACCGACATGCAGGAAGGTGGTTTAAATTGTGTCTACTTCAATGCCAGGAGCATCCGGCATAAGGTTGGTGAACCTGCAGTATGGATTAGTTTCTGGGACTTCAATGTTGTGGCTATTTCAGAGAGATGGATAGAGCAGGGACAGAATGGTTGTTGCAGATTCAGGGGTTTAGATGTTTCAGTAAGATCAGGGAAGGTGGTAAAAGAGGGGGAGGTGTGGCATTGTTAATCAAGGACAGTATCAGGGTGACAGAAAAGTTGTTTGATGAAGACTCATCTACTGAGATCGTATGGGCTGAGGCTAGAAACAGGAAAGCAGAGGTCACCTTGTTGGGAGTTTTCCATAGGCCTCTGTAGTGTTCCAGAGATGTAGAGGAAAGGATTGCAAAGACGATTCTAGATAGGGTAGCTGTTATGGGGGACTTTAGCATTTCCAGTCAATATTTCAAAACTTATAGTTTGAGTACTTTAGATAGGTTAGTTTTTGTCCACTATGTGCAGGAGAGTTTCCTGACACAATATGTAGATAGGCCAACAAGAGGCAAGGCCACATTGGATTTGGTACTGGGTAATGAACCCAGCCAGGTGTTACATTTGGAGGTAGGTGAGTACTTTGGTGATAGTCACTACAATTCGGTTACGTTTATTTTAGCGATGGAAATGGATAGGTATATACCGCAGGGCAAGAGTTATAGCTGGGGGAAAGGCAATTATGATGCGATTAAGCAAGATTTAGGATGCATAGGATGGGGAAGGAAACTGCAGGGGATGGGCACAATTGAAATGTGGAGCTTGTTCAAGGAGCAGCTACTGCGTGTCCTAGATAAGTAGGTACCTGTCAGTCAGGGAGGAAGTGTCGAGCAACAGAGCCGTGGTTTACTAAAGAAGTTGAATCTCTTGTCAAGAGGAAGAAGAAGGCTTATGTAAAGATGAGACGTGAAGGCTCAGTCAGGGTGCTTGAGAGTTACAACTTAGCCAGGAAGGGCCTAAAGAGAGAGCTAAGAAGATCCAAGAGAAGGGTAGGATGCCTCACAAACCTTATTGAGTTCTTTGAGAAGGTAACCAAACAAGTGGATGAGGGTATAGCAGTTGGTGTGGTATAACTGGATTTCACTAAAGTGTTTGATAATGTTCCCCATGATAGGCTATTGCAGAAAATATGGAGGCATGGAATTGAGGTTGATATAGCATTTTGGATCAGAAATTGGCTAGCTGTAAGAAGACAGAGAGTAGTGGTTGAAGGGAAATGTTCATCATGGAGTTCAGTTACCAGTGGTGTACTGCAAAGATCTGTTTTGGGGTCACTGCTGTTTGTCATTTTTATAAATTACCTGGATGAAGGAGTAGAAGGATAGGTTAGTAAATTTGCAGATGACTCGAAAGTCGGTGGAGTTGTGGACAGTGTGGAAAGATGTTCCATACTACAGAAGGATATAGATAAGCTGCAGAGCTGGACTGAGAGGTGGCAAATGGAGTTTAATGTGGAAAAGTGTGAGGTGATTCACTTTGGAAGGAGCAACAGAAATACAGAGCACTGGGCTAATGTTAAGATTTTTGGTAGTGTGGATGAGCAGAGAGATCTCTGTGTCCATGTCCAAAGATCCCTGAAAGTTGCCACCCAGGTTGATAGGGTTGTTTAGGAGTTGTACGGTGTGTTAGCTTTTATTGGTAGAGGTATTAGGTGTTGGAGCCATGAGCTCATGCTGCAGCTCTACAAAACTCTAGTGCAGCCGCACTTGGAGCATTACGTAGAGTTCTGGTTGGCACACTATAGGAAGGATGTGGAGGCATTGGAAAGGGTTCAGAGGAGATTTACTAGGATGTTGTCTGCTAAGGAGAGAAGGGCTTATGAGAAAAGGCTGATGGACTTGAGGCTGTTTTTGTTAGAGAGAAGAACGTTAAGAGGTGACTTAGTAGAGGCATACAAAATGATCAGAGGGTTAGATAGAGTGAACAGTGAAAGCCTTTTTCCTTGGATGGTGATGGCAAGCACAACGGGACATAGTTTTAAATTGAGGGGTGATAGGGCAGATGTCAGAGGTAGGTTCTTTACTCAGAGTAGTAAGGGTGTGGAATGCCCTGCCTGCAACTGTAGTGGACTCACCAACAATAAGGGCACTTAAATGGTCATTGGATAAACATATGGATGATAATGGAATAGTGTAGGTTAGATGGGCTTGAGATTGGTTTCACAAGGTCAGTGCAACATCAAAGGCTGAAGGACCTGTACTGTGCTGTAATGTTCTGTGTTCAAACCCGCTGACAAAGGTGGGGCGATGGAGAACAGACCCCAATGTTGCAGGAGGCTGAATGCCAACTCTCCAACACCATGTCCTACCTCCCCCTTGCCCATGACCCCATCGCGACCCATCAGGCCAAAATCACTCGCACTTGTCTGTGTCCTCTTTGGAGGCAGTGGAGGGGAGATCACTGGAGACAATGTCATAGTCTCCCAACCCTGCGCTGCCAGGTTCTACCTGCTCCCCAAGATTCACAAGCTCAACTATCCCAGCCAACCCATCATCTCGGCATGCTCCTGCCCCACCAAACTCATCTCGTCCTAACACAATCCATTCTCTACCTCTTGTTTCAAGCACGTCCCATCTATATCTGTGACATCAACCGTGCTCTCCATCTGTTCAGTAGCTTCCAGTTCCCAGCCCCCAGTGCTTTATTTTCACTATGAATGTGCAGTCCTTTCACATATCCATATTCCACAGAGATGGCCTCCAGGGCCTCAGTTTCTTCCTCTCCAACAGACCCATCCAGTCCCCTTCCACCAATACTGTCCTCCACCTCACCGAAAAGGTCCTCACCCTTAATAGCTTTTCCTTTAACTCTTCCCATTTCCTCCAAATCTAGGGGGTGGCCATGGGCTTTCGGTTGGGCCATAGCTATGCCTGCCTCTTTGCCAGCTATGTCAAACAGTCCTTCTTCAGTACCTGCACATACACTGTGCCCCAACGCTTCCGCTGTTACATTGATGACTGCTTCGGTGCAGCGTACTGCACCCAGGCTGAAGTGGAGCAGTTCATAGACTTCGCCCACAACTTACATCCCACCCTCAAATTCACTTGGTCCATCTCAGACACCTTCCTACCCTTTCTTGTCCTCTCCATTTCAGTCTCTGACGACAGTCTCCAGATGGACATTTACTACAAACCCCCAGACAGTCTCCACTAGCTTGACTACACCTTCTCCAATCCAGTATCCTGCAAGAACTCTATCCCATGCTTCCAATTCCTCCACCTCCACCACATCTGCTCGAATGAGAAGATATTCACTCCCAAGTATCCCAAATGTCTACCTGTTTGGAACAATGTGCTTTCCCCGCTCCGCCATCCAGACAGCCCTCCACTGCAGGCACATCCATTCCCTGTCCCACTGTTCGAAACCACCCCCCAATGCAATAAAGTTAGATTCCCCCCTTGTCTTCACCTACCACCCCACCAGTCTCCACGTCCAACACATCATCCTTAATCACTTCCGCCAACTCCAACTGGACCCCACTACCAAGAACATCTTCCCCTCCCCACTCCTCTCTGCCTTCCACAATGACCGTTCCCTTTGACAGTCCTTGGTTTGCTCCACTCTCCCCACTAATCCCCCTGAATCACCTGCTATCTTCCCCTGTAACCGGAAAAGATGCAAAACCTGCCAGCACACCACCCCTCTCACCTCCATTCAGGGCCCCAAACAGTTCTTCCAGGTGAGACAGAAGTTCACCTGCCTCTCCTCCAACCTAGTTTACTGCATAAGGTACTCCCGATGTGGTCTTCTCGACATCAGGGAGACCAAATTTAAACTTAGGGAATGGTTCATCGAACATTTCAGCTGGGCCCACAGGGGCCGACTGGATCTCCCAGTCACTGCCTATTTTAATTTCTCCTTCCCAATCCATCTCCAACGTAACCATCCTTGGCCTCCTCAATTGCCACAATGAACCAAAACTCAAATTGAAGGAACAGTGCCTCACCTTCCACCTGGGCAGCCTACAGCCTGGAGGACTCAACATTGAGTTCTCTAATTTCAAAAAACCTCCCTCCGAATCCCCTGACTCCCTTCCCAGCCCCTCCCCATCTCTTCCATTCCTTCCAGCCACCAACCAGATTCAATGCTCCCATTGACCAACCGGGACTTGCGCTCTGTCTTCACCTATCCCTACATCACCACCCTGTCTCCGCCACTCCCTTTCTCCGCAGCTCCCTTTACACCCACCCCTAGTCCTGAAGAAGGGTTACATCCGAAATGACAATTTCTCCACCTTGTGATGCTGCCTGACTTGCTGTGTTCTTCCAGCCTACTGCCTGTCTACCTTAGATTCCAGCATCTGCAGGTTTTTTTTTTGTCTCTGATGAAGTCCCTCATGGGACTGGCCAAAGCAGTAAAAGCCTATAAGATCCAAGGCAAAATGGCTTGTCAGACTCAAACCTAACTGAAAGATAAGAAGCAAAGGTTGATGGTAGAGGGCTGTTCCTATGACAAGATGTTTATTTCTCGTGGGGGTTCCCCAGGGTTCATATCTTCCATCAAGAGTTTGATACAAGTTTATCACAACTTCCCTACTGTTTAATCCAATCCCTGCAGAAATGAAGCTATATTTCATTAGCTTTATTTAATGGCCTGACGAACCTGCAGCATGCCCTTAGAGACTGGTGACCATTCCTTTGCTCCTCTCCCCTCCCTTACGTCATCCTCGTTACAAATTACTTCCCTATCCTTCCTATCAAAATGGACTGACAAGTATCTGCATTGTATCCCTTTAATAATTATTGCTTATTCTACTTTTTTTGATGTGCTCCTGTAAGTCATTCCAATCCTCCTCAACAATGACTCTCCTCCATCCTAAAAAAAATGGTGTTACCTGCAAATTTAAATCATTGCATTTTTAATTTCAAAATCCAAATCACTAAAGTAGTTTGTAAATGCAATGATCTCAACATTGCTCCTTGTGGAACATCAGGTTTCACCTTGTGCCACTGTGAATAACTGCCCTTTATTCTCATTCTCTCCAGCCATGAAGTCCATTAGTAATCCATTCTGCCTCTTGTTCACTACCCCATGCACTCTAAGTCTATTCATAACCTAATACAGAACACCTTATCAAAAGGCTTTTGAAAATCTTGATAAGTTATTGCTACGGTCGTACCATTATTTATTTATTTTTTCTATTTATCAATTGTGAGGAAGGGTCACTCAACCCAAAACATTAATTCTGATTTCTCTCCACAGATGCTGCCAGATCTGCTGAGCTTATCCAGCAATTTTTATGTTTGTCTCTGATTTACAGCGCCCGGTTCTTTTATTTTTTTTATCCATTATTTATCTTATCTGTTACCACCTCAAATACAACAGCATCCTTTGTTTTGCTGTAGTATTAGGAGCTGTAAAATGGCATTCTTGCATTTGTCCTGACACAAAAAGGTGGAACGCTTCAGTGAAACATTTCTCTTTTCAGCAATAATCAGAAGAAAGTTATATCATTGTTATCTAGCATCAAAGATGGTTACTGACCACTTAAACACCAGCTATTTAGTGTATTGAGTGTAACTAATGAGACTGTGCTAAAAACTAATTTATGTAAGAGCATTGTTCATAATGAACTGTTTTATTTTGTCTTTTCCAGTAGATGTCGCTGTGGTATCAGTTTACTGATGGCTCTACAGTGCTACCATTGTATAAACTTGTCTAAACCCTTCCCAAAATCACTGTTCAGTAATTAATGCTCCATACCTTTTTGAACTTTAAAGATTAATTCACAACTGCACCATCAGTGAGAGGCAGCTGCTCAAACCTGGGTTATTAAACACTCTCCATTGTAGACCTTTTTGACTTCTAGCTTATTTTACACATGATTGAGATTTTTCGGGAATGTTTTTATCATTAATTCATAGGATTGTTGGCAAGGCCATGGCTTATTACCAACACCAATTGCCATTGAGAAGGTGGTGGTAAGTTACCTTCTTAGTTTGTTGAAGTTCATGTAGCATAGGGGAATCCAAAGTCTAATGTTGAGGGATTTTCAGGAATTTGACTCAACAGAGTGAAGGAACTGCAAAAGAGTTGCAAATCAGAGTGGGTATGTGAGTTGGAGGGGAAAGTGTAGATAGTGATATTCCCATGTGATCAACAGTGGAGAGTTTCCTCCTGGCATCCTATATGTTTCAGCTTTGCTAAGCTGCCTCAATTCCCTACTCAGTCAAATGATGCTTTTATATCAAGGACAGACTTTCCTCTCACCATTGCAATTCAACTGGCTTGTCATTTTTGGACCAAGGCTGTAATGGGGACAGGAGTTGAGAATTCCTAGCACACTTTAAACTGAGCCTCAGTGAGCAGGTTATTTCTGAGGGTATTGTTTGATAGAGCTGTTACTAACATTTACCTGTAGAAAAAAAAACAGAAATGGCTGGAAAAATGCATTAGCAGCATCTGTGGAGAGAAAGCAGAGACTACATTTCGTGTCATGACCCCTCCTTCAGAACTTACCATTAACTTTGCTGAAGATTGACCACAGGCTGAAAGAGTAATCAAATGGCCAGTTTCAAACAGAATGCATGTGGGCTATATTGTACATGGTCAGACAGATATCTGAACATCTTAGCTAAGGGCATGGCTAGTTCAGGATTCATTTGAACAAAAGTATAAAATATAACACAGACCATGCCAATCTGTGTGAATGAATTCATTCCTTCTGTTTTAATGCTGTTGTAATTTTGATCTATTCGAAAATAAGTGAATAGTAACTCGAGAGATTTCAAGACACTTTTGTACAGATAGAGGGTAGTTTATGCATCTGGTGTCACAATAAGGATTTCTAAATTGAGCAATTATGTATCAAAGAAATAATGTCATAGTACCTATGCTGCCTATACCCTCCAAACTGCCTGTTTCTAATTTAAACCAGGAATGGTATACCTGCTTTTCAAGTAAATCTTATCACACAAATAAAAGACGAGCCCACAAAGCAACTACACAGTCATGGATATCTGATAAACCAGAGAACAAGGTAATACTGAAATAAAACCTTTCTTAATGTCACAGAAATTTGTTTCCATGACTTGGTGACCTCCATCTTTTCCAATGTATTCTTCATCTCTTGAACTCAATTTAAGTGAATGGTGACTCATGCATGATCTTTGCCAAATACATTTTTCCCTCCATCGCATTTTACTCGACAAGCGTTCAATGACCACCACTCATATCTTTTGCCCAACATAATCCTTACAAAATTCTTATCTACACTTACTATTTGGTTGAAATGGATTAAAAACCAACTTTAATCATAATATCCCTACAGGCCCTATGAGTTCACAATGACCCTCCAAAGAGCATAGCTCCCATATCCAGCCCCCCTATCCTACCCATGTAACCCTACATTTCTTATGGCTAACCCACCTAGCCTGCATATCCCTGAACACTATGGACAATTTAACATGGCCAATCCACCTAACCTGCACATCTTTGGACTTTTAATATTTATCTAAACATATATAATTAATTTAAAAATCACACAACACCAGGTTATAGTCCAACAGGTTTAATTGGAAGCACACTAGCTTTCGGAGCGACGCTCCTTCATCAGGTGATTGTCCCTGATGTGCTTCCAATTAAACCTGTTGGACTATAACCTGGCGTTGTGTGATTTTTAACTTTGTACACCCCAGTCCAACACCGGCATCTCCGAATCATATATAATTAATAACTGTTTTACAAACGCATTAAACAATCCAATAAACATGGCTGTTCTAGTTGCACGACTGTACTTAACAGTAACCTTCCAGAAAGTTCTTCAGAATTCAACATCGGTAGCACAACCAATGTCTCCTACCTCCTGATGGACTGGAATGTTAGCTATTGTGTATTAAACTGCCACAAAGATAATGTCTCTAAGGAAGATGACCTCTGTGTACAAGAAATGTAGATTATACATCTTCTGTACGATGTGTTAATAACTCCTCCTCAGAGGTGAAACTGTTGT
The DNA here is from genome assembly GCF_004010195.1 of Chiloscyllium plagiosum. Lineage (NCBI taxonomy): Eukaryota > Metazoa > Chordata > Chondrichthyes > Orectolobiformes > Hemiscylliidae > Chiloscyllium > Chiloscyllium plagiosum. The sequence goes on along the minus strand of NC_057724.1, from coordinate 32,545,183 downwards.
TGAGGAGTTGAAAATTTGGCTGAGGTTTCTTGGGTACTGTTAGTGCCTTCTCTTTACTCACTCATGAGTCATGGGCATCAATGACCTGCAATTACTACCCATCCCTAACTGATGGTGATGATCTCCTTTCTTGAACTGCTGCAGTCCTTGTGTTGCAGATAAGTCCACAAAGCCATTAGGGAAGGAATTCCAGGGGTTTGATCCAACAACAGTGAACCAATAGCGATATATTTCCAAGTCAGAATAATGAGTGGCTTGGCACCCATTTGTCTGCATAAGAGAAGTGAGGGAATTAACTGTAGAATATGGATAAGAACCTGTGTAGAACAAGACTTTGTTAGCAATGATGTGATTTGCAGAAGAATGCAGCACAATGGAGGTAACTGGATTGGCTGCTGATTTGTTATCTCCCTATCACCATATGAACAACCCTGGTCTTCCCCAAGCCAGTTGATCTGACGTCTGATCAAAGGAGTGAAGAGCCTGATATCCGCCACACCCTCCAGCAGTCTTGATCATTTGGCCTAGTTGTTGTCAGCTTGTCTTGAAATGAAAGAGAAGGATTGAAAATGATGGAAAAGAAGGCTAGAGCAGTTAGTAATCATGAAAATGAGAGGTTGGCGAAGTATGCCCAGTGAATAAGTGGATATACAGAGGGTAGGAATGGTTAGTACTTATAGCTAGTAGACAGGCAGGAGGCTGGAAGAATGCAGCAAGTCAGGCAACCCAGGAGGTGGAGAAGTCGACATCTCAGGTGTAACCCTTCTTCAGTCCTGAAGAAGGGTTACACCTGAAATATCGACTTCTCCATGAAAATTATCATGAAATAATCATGAAAATTAGCATGAAATCTACATAACATTCAGGATGATTTATTGTGAACCTTATAACTGGAAATAATGACGGAATCATAATTTGCTTCATAAAATATTCTGTTTACAATCAATAATTTATGAGTTTCAGTATGATCTTGATTCATTTATTGGTATTCTTGCCTCTGAGGTAAAACCTTGAGAGTTTGGCTGACAATCAAAGCTCTTTTCCAGGTGTTGAGGTGTGTCATTCTGCTTAAATCTGAAGCTGAGATAAGGCATTATGCTTTATCAGTGACAGCACTGTAAAACTGAAATACTGCAAGCCAGAACAGGAAATGATGTAAAGATATTTGAATAAGTGAGAAATTGTCAAGATCCTGCCATATCCTTCCTCAAACATTACCATTACCTGGATGGATCACCCATCTATTCACCTAATTCTGGCAAATTGGAGTCTCTTGTTATGTACAGAATAGTCCATTCATTCCCATTTCAAAGGAAAGGAAATGCTGAACAATATTTGAGTCATAAAACTGAAAGAAATCTTTTCTTTAAGTTGTGATAGTACTTTAGGTGACAAGAAATGGAGTTTATTATTTACGAATCTCAATATTACATTTCTCTCCTTCAGTATCAGGAAATTAATTTATGTCCAAATTTCAGAACTATGCATCACATTGTTTTCAATAAAACCATACTTGCCCGTCAATACATTAGATTTTATCAACATCAATTCTGCTTTGTCTGTTCTAATTAGTGGAGATGTTGTGCAAATAGCACATGGTGGGGCAAGAAAATAAGTCATCTCCAAATATGTGATAAAACTAACGTCTAAAAACAATTACAATGATGACAATGTTCAGACATATCATTACTCCACTGTGAAATGCAACTCTTTAATTATATACATTTCGTTCACTCAACTTAAATTCTAGCCTTCTGAAATTGAACAGGGGTGGTACCAACATGGTGAATTTCTTGCAAGAACAAGGACACCACATTGTTAATTGGGTGTGGCATAACAGATTATTTACTTAAATCTCAATGTTAATGAAAGCTCAATTCAATCTACTAACTGCTGTGATGATAAATGTATTTTACAGTACAGTCCCAAGCTGTAAAAAAGTGAACTAGATTTGTTCTCTAGTCAGTACTGAGTTAGCTCAGCTGGTTTTGGAGTTCAGATGCCTCAGTACATCCAAGACAAGCAGGAAGAGAAAGAAAATCCATTTGCCATTAGTAGCTATAAGGGGACAATGTGATTATATGACCTGTGGATAATTGTTGTCCTTCAGTTGTCCCTAAACTTTGAAATTTCTTTGTCTCTCTAACTTGATACATTGATCCCCTCCTTTAAATGACATAGTATAATCAACATCTTTGAACACATATTTGGTCAACTCTCATGATTTCTTTTTAAATAGCTCAATGTCATGTTTTTCCTGAGAATGTTTCTTTAACATTGTGCATTGGGATATTTTGCAATGTTATATAAATACATTTCATTGTTGTTGTGCAAATCCACACTTGAAAAGATTCCACTGTAGGTTGGGATGCATGTCACCCAGAATACATTAGAAAAATAGTATGACCAAAGAGCATCTCATGGCAAAGGAGACTGGGTAATTTATTGTTCCCAACTGGGGAATTTCATTTTGGGGAAAGTGGGGATGACAATTGTGAAATGGGGGCAACAGTACTTGCAAAGGGTTAGTATACGGTGCAGTATCGATGGGAAGGGTGAGATGTGGGAGGGGAGTTCATCCACAGTCAGTAGCACCCTGATTTCAAGGGAGGGCAGGGGACAGTGACCATACCAGGCATTGAAACATAGTAATGAAGAGCAGAAATAGGCCATGCAGCCAACCATTCAAAATGATCATGGCTGATCATTTTTCTCAATGTAATATTCCCATTTTCTCCCCAAACCACTTGATACCTTTAAAAATCTGTAATAATTGGCCTCCTCAGCCTTTATTGGTAGTGTTCATCATCCTCTGCATGAGGACATGTTTCCTCAGCTCAGTCATACCTCAAAGGGGTTCTAGGCCATTTCACTATGGCAGTGATTGAGGTGCTGGACCTACAAGAACAAGAGAGAAGTAGGTATCATGGTCAGTGGTCCATAGTGGTGTGCAATTAATGAAACTAACAGTAAGAGTTGCAGTGGGATTCAGAGTGGTACTTCCTTGGTAGATGTAATATAGATGGAGAAAGTGAGGTCTGCAGATGCTAGAGATCAGAGATGGAAATGTGTTGCTGGAAAAGCGCAGCAGGTCAGACAGCATCTAGGGAACAGGAGAATCGACGTTTCGGGCATTAGCCCCTGAAGAAGGGCTAATGCCCGAAATGTCGATTCTCCTGTTCCCTAGATGCTGCCTGACCTGCTGCGCTTTTCCAGCAACACATTTCCACCAGATGTAATATAGATGTTTCAGCGTCTCCACAGGACTGGTTCTGGTCTTCCTCTACAGCAGACAGGTTCCTCTCCCTGTTTGGGATAAGGAACCTAATGTCAAGCACTCCTCGAACTGTATGGTTCTCTCTGCTCCACTATGGGTTGTCTTCTCATGAGGTGAGAGAAAGGGAGAAATTGAGTGAAGGGAAAGTTGCTGACATGGCTGTTGGTGCTAATACAGGTGCCCAAAAGGCAGTGAGCTGTTCTGAGGGATTAAGTGAGCAGGGCAGAGTCAATGAAGGATTGGTCGTGTTGAAGATTGTGGGGTGAGGCTGGTAGCAAGTGAGGAAATACATTGCCTGTAATATTCAGGTTGGCAGAGCATGAGGTTTGTGAGACATGGTTGCAGTCGCAGTGATTCAGTCAGTGTTAGGTCGCAGAGAGAAGAATGTAGCACCTAACCTGGCACAGGTTCTTGCTTGATATGATTTATTTCACTGGTACTGAGGATTCCTCCTGGGAAGTTAAGGAAATGAAATTACACTTTTGGAATCTAAATAACCTTAGCATCTGACATCAAACTTAAATCTATCATCTCTATTTGTTCACCAAGATGTGTCGCACTCAATATTCCCTCTAATTCTTTTTTTTTTCAGCTGTATGAGAATGTTGGATGCATTCTGAATGATGTCAGTTAAAGCGTCATCAATGAGCTCAAGTGGGTTACACTGCTGATTGCTTCTATTGTCTTGGAACTCTTACTAATTCTTGCAAAATCTGAGCTCTCTTCAATGTTAGTAATAGTGGAACATATTTTTGCTAATTCAGTGGTGTTTGACCCAGAAGTAAACCACATCACAACTCATGAATTCCCAAAAAAAGCATCCTTGTGTCAATCTTGCAGTGATTGCTATTACTTAGGAATAGCTGGATCAATAATATTGTAGTAACCTTCCTAATTACTGCTAAAACTGTGAAATGTCCACCATGATTTGATAAGGCTGATCTTTGCTATGCCATCATACCACCTTCATGTGAGATCTTCCATCCTGCCTTCCACCATTTGTTTTCTCCTTGCAAAAATATGTCAAAAAATATCTGTCTCTTTCACTCACATTTTATGATATACCTATTTTAAAATTTATTTAGATCTTAGAATGTCTCTTATCATGTTTCTACTGGGCTTTGTACATTCCTCATCCTGTTTTTAAATGTTGTTCATCCTAACATATGCTATGTTAACAATAATAACTAACAGTTATAATTTATTTATCTATGTAAGTTTGTGCATTGATGCACCCTATTTTTACTTTATAGAATAAATATTGATGTGTTCACTACCTTTTTAACTCTTAATTAAAGTCAATCCACTTTTATATCACTGAAGTTTTCAAACCAGCATCCTTAACATTAACTCTCGTGAGTGTGTTGGCTGTTCTCTTCCAAAATTCTGTGGATTCTGAAATAGTCCTGACAAACTATGTAACCCAACTATTTAAAAAAGGAATGAGGGAGAAAACAGGATATTCCAGACCAATTAGCCTAACATCAGTAATAGGCAAAATGTTAGAGTCTTTTATAAAGAATGCAATAACAGTGCACTTAGAGAATATTATCTATGAATACAGGATTGGACAAAATTAACATTAATTTATAAAAGGGACATCATATGTGACAAAATTAACATTAATTTATAAAAGGGACATCATATGTGACAATTTTGCTCAGTTTCTGAAGAAGCTACAGAAGAATAATTAAAGTAAACCACTACATGTAGGGTAGTCTGATTTTCTGAAAATTTTCAATAAAGTTCCACATAAAGTATAGTATACAAAATTAAAGTGCACAAAGTCGGGGATAATAGACTGGCATGGATTGAGATTGGTTAGCACTCAGGCAGTGGAAAGTAGGAACACATGGGTCTTTTTCAGAATGGAAGATGGTGACTTGCTGGCCACTGTATGAATCAGTGGAACTCTGATATGGTATTTTCCAGTTTGCAGATGACAAAAAAACTGAATGGAATTGTGCGTGGTGAAGAAGGTGTAAAAAGACTTCAAGGTGATTTACCATGGCTAATGTGAGGAAAACATCCCTGGCAGAGTGCTCAGAGGATTCTCTGACATACTGGCAGATGTTCTCACAGACATCTTCAACAACTCCTTGAGCTGCACCATAGTTCCAGCACGCTTCAAGGGCGCCTACCATTGTCCCTGTGCCGAAGAAGTCTTCAGTGTCCTGCCTCAATGACTACCGCCCCATTGTGTTAACACCCATCATCGTGAAGTGTTTCGAGAGTTTCATGATGAGGCATTTAAGACCCTGCTGCACCCCTCATTGGATTCCCTGCAGCTCATGTATCTTCCCAACCACTCAACAGATGATGCAATTTCCACCACCCTCCATCTGGCCCTCACCCACCTGAACAAGAAGGACACCTACGTCAGACTACTGTTCATAGACTTCAGTTCTGCATTGTTCCTCAGCACCTGAATGGAAAGCTGAGTCTCCTGGCCCTAAATACCTTCCTTTGTAACTGGATCCTGGGCTTCCTGACTGGGAGACCTCAGTCAGTCCAGATTGGGAACAGCTTCTCCAAAACAATCGCACTGAGCATAGGGGCACCCCAGAGCTGTGTGCTCAGTCCACTGCTGTTCACCCTGCTGACACATGACTGTGCAGTAATGCACAAGTCAAATCACATCATCAAGTTCACTGATGACATGACTGTAATGGGTCTCGTCAGCAGGAATGATGAGTAAGTATATAGAGAGGAGATGCAGCAGCTAATGGACTGGTGCAGAGCCAACAACCTGTCTCTGAACATGGACAAAACAAAAGTGTTGGTTGTCAACTTCAGGAGGGCATGGAGCGACCACCCTCTCCTGGACATCGACAGCTCCCTCGTGAAGATCGTGAAGAACACCACATTTCTTGGCGTCCACCTGGTGGAGAATCTCATCTGGACCCTCAACACCAGCTCCATAGCTGAGAAAGCCCAGCAACCTCTCTACTTTCTGCGCAGGCTGAGGAAAGCCCATCCCACAGCCCCCATCCCCCCACATTCTACAGAGAGTTCTCTGAGCTGCTGCATCACTACTTAGTTTGGGAATTGCACTGTCTCGTAATACCCTCTAACGGATAGTGAGGACAGCTAAGAAGAGCATCAGGGTCTCTCTCCCCTCCATTACAGATATTTATATCACACGCTGCATCCGAAAGGCTAAAAGAATTGTGGAAGACCCCACATACCTCTCACTCAAACACTTCTCCCTCCTACAATTTGGCAGAAGATTCTGGAGCATTCTTACGGTCAGACTGTGCAACAGTTTCTTCCCCCAAGCTATCAGGCTCATTAACACTGTATGATCAGACACTTTTCCATCTGAAGTTCTTTGTACGACTTTGAATTGCAGCTAGAAATTTTTTTTAAAAATTATCATTCTTTTATTACACTGTAATTTGTGTGTTTTGCACTTCTTATGCCCATTATACCGCCCTTTGTATGATCGTGTAGTTTGTGCTGTCCTTGTAGCACCTTGGTCCTGGAGGAACGCTGCCTCGTTTTTTATTGTATCAGTTGTATATGGTAGAAATGATAAATAAAAGCTACTCTTCTCTCTACTCTACTCATTTAGACAAGTTGTATGAGTGAGCAAATACGCTGTAGATGCAGCATTACATGAATAAGTGTGAAGTTGTCCACTTCGGTAGGAAAATCTGAACTACAAGGTATTACTTAAATTGTGACAGATTTAGGAATGTTGAGGTGCAAAGATTCATGGTGTTAAAGTAGAGGCTTGGCCATGATAATATTGAATGGTGGAGCAGGATCAATGGGCTGAATGGTCTATTTTACTCTTATTTTCTAAGTTGTAGGGTTTCTGAAACTGATACATTAGGAAAGAAAAGCAATCTATCCCCTAATATCAGTAAAAGTAATTATTAGACATAGACCACCCCGCCTCTTCACTCACTGGAAAAGTATAAAGTAGCCATCTCCTTGGTCTCAGACATAAACTATATTCTTAATGTTGTAACACAGAGCTTGCTTTGAAGTACTTTCTCCAGTTCATGTTGTTTTGTGAATTTTAAGTTGACATTTGTTTGAATTTGCAGTAAAATACTTATTTTGTTGTGTTTTGAATGTTTCATGTTTTCTTCAAGTACAGATTTTACAAATTCTCTATATGATACAGCATTGCAAACTCATGTGCAGTGAAAGAAAATGTCCTGTGGTAAGAAGACATCTATTTCTATGGGAATTATAAACGTATTCAAAGAAACTCCAGCGAAGAAAATCTTCCCACTGCATTTAAACTGGCAGGATTAGAGTTAACAGAGGAAATCTCTGCAGCAAATTTGAATGGAATTCATTTCACATTAATTCCATATCAAGATTAATACCAGGTCACAACAAATGCAATGATTCACTACACCTTTTATCTTGGACCACTATATCTGTATCCATTCCTGAGAAAAGAACAGTACAATATTCAGAACATTCCATAATTTTATCTTATGAGTAAATAATGTGATTATCTGAATATAATAACTGCCAAGGAGTATTGTGGAAAGCCAGTAAATTTTAACAGAGATACAACTCGCTGTAGGCCTCCATAAAATATTTCCTTTTTTGAATGTTACTTTTCATCATAGAAATTGTTAATTAAAATAGGTCATGTTTAGTTCATACTAATAGGATCTACCATATAAAAGAAGCTTTTTGTAATCAAGAAGCATCATTATATAAAGAAGAACAGAGTCAGAACATTATGTTCTGATGTGGATGAGCTTCAGTGATCTGAGAGAGAGGGCAAAACACTTCTGTATATTGCTCATTTCCCAAAATATCCCCTTTGTCTTTGTTATTCAGTCTATGAATTGTTCATTCTAGCACACATCATTTTCTTGTTAATACCTGAACAGAGAGATAGTTAAGGAATAATTCATGGAACCTGCTGATTGAAAACAGTTAGACATGTGGACGTTACGCCATTTCTGTGATTGATATAATAATGAAGGACAAACCTGTTCTCTACTAAAGATAGAACATTGGTAAATTAAGATAGCAAGGTGATTTGTGAATAGAAAACTTGTGAACACCCAGACCACTTACAGTTGAGAGACAGAAAAGAGAGATCAAGAATAACAGTGATTCAGGATTGTGGAAACAATTGAAATGCAGCCACACTAAGAATATGAAGCAAGAAGAGAAAGACCTCAATGAGGCTGTTAGGTTTGGCTTAATCTTCATGACATTGAAACAGTACAGATCTGTGATACCCATGGATGTGACAGTATTTCAAATGGCACTTAGAATATGGTAATTGGTGTATTGAGTGCCCTTTGCCCAAGTCTTACCCAATTTGATTCACTCCATGGGATAGCAGTAAACAGCTGAATGTACTGAATTCAGCAAAAGTTACAGGTAAACATTCTGGAAATTCTCCAGAACAGCTGTAATACGAGTATCCATGTGTCCATGTGGAAAATTGTTCAAGTATACCCTGTACACAAAAAGCAGGACAACTCTAACCTGGTCAGTTACTGCCCATCAGTTTATTCTCCATCATCAGAAAAGGGATGGAAGGTGTCATCAAAACTGCTATCAAGTAGCAGTTGTCAGAAGTAACCTGCTCATTAAAACTAAGCTTAACTTCTGCTGGGACCACTCATCTCCTGACCTCATTAAAACCTTAATTCACACAGAGACAAAAGATCCGAATTCCTGAGGTGAGATGAGAGTGACAGCCTCTGACATCAAGGATGTATTTGGTTGAGTGTGGCATCAAGGTGCCCAGCAAAATTAGATGGGAATCAAGGACAGAACTGTATGCTGGTTACAGTTACCTAGCATAAAGAAAGATGGTTATGGTGGTTGGAGGTCAGTCATCTCAGCTCCAGGACAACATGTCCTAGGACTAACCATCATTGTTTGATTTGATTTGACTTGATTTATTGTTGTTACATGTATTGAGATACAGTGAAAAGTGTTGTTTTGTGCGCTGTACAGGCAGATAGTACTATATAAAGTGCATCAGGTAGCCAAACAAGTGCCGAATACAAGTGTTACAACCACAGAGAAGGTCAGAGAGAGAGAGAGAGAGAGAGAGATCAATTTTAACATTTGAGAGGTCCATTCAGAAGTCTGATAAAAGTGGGGAAGAAGCTGTTCTTGAATCTGTTTGTACACGTATTTAAACTTTTATATATTCAGCCCAATGGAAGAGGTGGGTGGGTAGGAGAAGTCCTTGACTATGTTGGTTGCTTTCCCAAGTGAGTGCCTCTCCCCAAATTCTGTAGCTATATCCTCCCAAGAGAAGACAGATATAAAGTACTTTTTAAAGACACTATCAATGTCCTCTAGCTCCATACACAGACTAAAGGCTTGGTCTTAATGGATCCTATTCTTTGCTTAATTATCTTCTTAGTTGAAATATATTTGCAGAATGTCTTGGGAGTCACCTTAATTTTACTCATTGGTGGTTTCTAATGCATCCCCACCTCTGCTCTCTTCATTGTTTCCCTGCTCCATTAGTTCCTCCAATTGATTTGTTCCCTTTGTATCTGCTAAAAGCCTCACTTTTCTTTTTTATCCAGGCCTGAATATTCTTCATAATTCGGAGATGCCGGTGTTGGACTGGGGTGTACAAAGTTAAAAATCACACAACACCAGGTTATAGTCCAACAGGTTTAATTGGAAGCACACTAGCTTTCAGAGCGTCGCTCCTTCATCAGGTGATCATTCCTTCATCAGGTGACAATCACCTGATGAAGGAGTGTCGCTCCGAAAGCTAGTGTGCTTCCAATTAAACCTGTTGGACTATAACCTGGTGTTGTGTGATTTTTAATGAATATTCTTCGACATCCAAGATTCTTTGATCTTGTTGCCCCTACATTTCACCCTTACTTTTCTGCTATAGATTTTCTCACATGTAGCTGTTCCCAATCTACTTTGGCTAGATCCAGCCTTATTTTAATAAAATCTGCCTTCCAACAATCCAAAACCCTTTTTCACAGATTATCTTTTTCCTCTTATGTAACAAACTTAAATCTTAATGCATTGTGGTCACTATCACTAAAATGCTCCAGAAATGTGTAATAACATCACTGAACAGGCTGATTAGAAAATGTTTATACTGAAGTTGGGAGAATCCACATCTGTCAGATATCTGTACGGTGGATGACTTAGTAGTATCGAGAGCTGATGATCTGCTAGGAGGCTGTCCCAATACAACCTTATGGACCCGGAGATTGGAAAATTACCAGCTTGCCAACAATCATGCTTTTGGTGTCTTGATCATCTCTGAATTTGACATAACGCCAGAAGTGAACACAATACTCAAAGTAATCTGGTTAATGCCTTATGATGCTCGAGGATATGCCTGACAGCCTACATTCCATTTGCTGCCTTTAAATCCCAGTATTCTACTTATATTTTAAATTTTGTTTTGTTACTATATGCAGATGTTGAATATGATCTGCCTACCATCACAGTCCGGTAACTTGCCAAATTTCCCTCCGCCAACTCCATCCTATCACTGCCTAATTAGAATGCATTGTTCCACTCAATAATTTACATTTATCAAACTCACGTTTTATTTAGCATTTATCTGCACAATTGCAAAACTAACCTAAATCCTTTTGTAAATTTATTATTGCATCTGCTGTCTCGACTGATCTTCCTCATAAGCATTGCAAGCAAAAATGACACAATTGCATCTGATTTTGACATGCAAGGCATGAATGTGTTTTAGAATCAGCAGAGTTTTAAGCACGGACCACTCAAGCAAGCTAGGCAGTACAAAAATGTGTCACACACTGTGGGGGAGGATATTGTTTGGAAGGTGTGAATAGTTTTCTAGATAGACCTCATCTAAATGCCATAGATGGGTAGTGACTGTAAAGTGCCCCACTGTAGGAACTGTCAGTTGTGGGATGTTGAAAATTAGTTGTGAGTCAATCTGAGGCAACTCACAGGTTAAGACTGGGGAAGGAAGAGATACATTAATGAAGAATGACATGTGGAAAGAACCAACGTGGAATGAGCACCTTACGCCTTTACAAACCAAAATTCTTCCATCCATTTGGATCTTTTTAATGATACTGATAAGTTGCTGAAATACCACAAATAAGTGAAATTGTAGTCTGCCCTTCAATTGTACCTGAAAATTCTGCAAGTAGAGTAAAACTCCAAATTACATATTTAAGCCAGTTCTTACTAGTAAAATCAATGTGGCATGGACTCCCTCTCCCACCGTTCCATTTAATTTGTATAGTCCTCTTTCCAGGTGAAAACCTTCCAAAAGTCTGAACAAAAGTATTACACAGGGAATGCAATTCTCCATTTTATCAATAACATCCTCAACGAAGTCACCAGCTCTATCGCACTGGACCTGCTATTTCTAATGAATACTCACTCTACCTATCCAAGTACTCATTTCTCCCTCCCGCAGCCTCACATTCCCCTCTCAAATTTTCATTTCCCCTTCTCATGCCCTCACCTCCTCACTTGCCTCCTCGCTGTGCACATTAAATCCCCTTATCATCTTCACTCCTTCACTCCATACTGCTGAACACCATTTCAATATCACGCTCCTTTTCTGCACACATGCAGCACCTTTGAGTGTGATGTCATTGGAATTCTACAAGATGATCCTGAGCATCTAAAGGCACTGCCTAATAAGAATAAGTCAGGGGCTCTATTTCCCTGCATAAAACAGGTTCCATTCCCTTGTACTAGCAACTATACAATCAAATGCAGAAAATCAGAATGTCATATTTCATACTTTGTTCGCCACAAGCTGCCTGGTGCAGTTTTCTCAAATCAAATTGTGACACCACCAATGAGAGCAAAATTGGTGGTGTAATGGACAATAAAGAAGGTTATCTCGGAGTACAATGGGATCTTGATCAGATTAGCCAATGGGCCAAGGAACGGCTGATAGAATTTAATTCAGATAAATTCCTTTCTCCCTGCTATCGGAAAGATGTTGTGAAACTTGAAAGGGTTCAGAAAAGATTTATAATGATGTTGCCAGGGTTAGAGGGTTTGAGCGATAAGAAGATGCTAAATAGGCTGGGGCTATTTTCCCTGGAATGTCAGAAGCTGAGAGGTGACCTTATAGAGGTTTATGAAATCCTGAGGGACATGGATATGGTGAATAGCCAAGGTTTTTTTTCCCAGGCTGGGGGAACTAAATGGCATAAGTTTAAGATGAGAGGGGAAAGATTAAAAAGGAACCTAATGGCAACATGTTCACACAGAGGTTGGTGCGTGTGTGGAATAGGCTGCCAGAGGAAGTGGTGGGAGCAGGTACAATTACAATATTTAAAGGGCATCTGGATGGGTATATGAATAGGAAAGGTTTAGAGAGATATGGGTCACGTGCTGGCAAATGGGACTAGATTAATTTAGGATATCTCGTCAACATAGACAAGTTGGACCAAAGGGTCTGCTTCCATGCTTTCCAACTCTGAATGATCACTGATTTTTCTTGAACTTTAACTATTTACTTGCTTTATCATAGTCATAACCAATGAAAATATTAAAATTTGCTTTGAGGTTTTTAGACGCTATAGTAATCCTAATTTTTACTGAAACATCTCTCTGGATTTGAAAAAAATAATTTATTAAGGGTGGAGTTTCATTCTTCTGGAGCACTTTTAACACTGAAATATTTAACTGACTTACATTTATATTCTTAAATATGCTTTGATTTAATATTTTCACGTGTGCTCCAATCTTTATTCCATTGTTTATCGAAAGACTACTGTAATCTGTATCTCCTGATTTGTTGACAGCGACAATTCTTCAGCCTACTTGGCTGATTAACCTTATTCAGCCAAATTACTGGACATTGCAGACTTAAAAGTAGCACCAAATTAAATCCAAAATCGACATTTGTGGAGCATACCAAGTGCTTGTGAGCAGTTTTTTAAGATCAACAATGAGTGCTGTTCCTTTCCCTCTGACTGCTAAATCCATGATGAAGTGCTTTTTCTTGCCAGTTTTGCATTTGTAAATATTCCTATTGGTAAAGAATACCATTTCATAGAGAACAAAATATATATGAATATCATTCTGAAATTGGAAGTACTGGAAAAGCTATCTATTATATCAGATAAATGATGTGTCTTATTTTAAAATGTTTATTTGAATGTAGCTACAAAGTACATGAGGTTCAATAACTTGTTATTGTATAGAATGAAACAATGATATGTAGGAAGCACAGGGCTTAGTGAGAGTTGTATTTCAAGTAACCTTTGAGCTTCTACTTTTATCCAATCTGCAGGATGATACAAAAATTGTCCCTATGTGCCTTAAAATATTATAGTTTATTTTTCTTTACTGTGTATCTCATTCATATAACTGACTCAAATGACACATCTACTGATATTTGCTGAACTGATGACTGTTTGCTAAATGGAATGTCCAAATCAACGTCCACCTAATAACAGTCCAAGTTACTTGAACATGCAGAAGATGGAGCAACCAAAAGTCTAAATTGTCATTCTTTCAGGTAGTTAACTCATGTCAACCATATTCAAACAGACTTACTGTAATAACTAAGGCAAGGATCTTCACTTTCACAAAGATGCATAGGTTTTAATTTAAAGAAGAATGGCAAACATAACATTGCTATTAATGCAAGCCATTGATTAGATGAGTTAAGGATGAAAAAACACTATTTGACCTATTGAATCTTATTATTTGAATTCTGGAGGCAATTAACAGATTGGAAAAACTTCAAAAACATGGCTACAGTCCATTAAGGATCCATATATTCCCTTACAAACTAGGCAAATCAAACAAGCAAAACAAATTCAAGTAGGTTTAACATTCCAACAAAGTTCTATAGCAGGGCCCATAATAAATTTGATTTGATCTGTCCAAACCAGTTTGGCAGTTTGCTTTGTTTTGATTTTTTTTTTTGAACAGGTTGATACTAATTCTTGTTACCATGGTATCTAAATAGTAGAGATTGCATGATTTATTAATGTCAAGGTAAATGTCAACTTTGACTGTGTGAATGGTTGCTTCTTTACCTTGTTTGGGAGAGCCACATCCCTTAACCTTTTGAACTTCAAATGTTCATGATGTGTAAGTCACTTTAGAATTTGTAAACATATGATGGTGTTCGTATCCAACCTGAAAAAAGTGTTTTGGGTGTTGTCCCTTTCCATCCTATTCTTCCAGGTTAAGCAATCAGAAGGGTGGAACTCTTCCATCAGAATGAAAAATTACTTCAGCAACGACTACCAAATAAATTAGGACCTTCCACCACCCTATCATCTCCACAATCACCCAATCCATTAAAATACAAACCTATGGAAATGAAGACATTTTCCCATTGAATGTATGCACGTATAATTAATAATATAGCAAAACATGGCTCATTCTACCATTCTCAAATAAAACAGTTTTGTATGATACAAGGTGAAATGTTGGTGTGAGGATAATATTGATGATACTTAGCTGAACCCAGAAAGCTGTGCATTAGTTAGCCACTGACTTCCATTTATACAAGCAGCATTGATTCGTGGTATAATAGTTTAACACCCCCATTTGTATGACATTGAAAATTTCTCTACTCAGTAGTCTTTCCTCTCCTCCTAAGATTTACTATTAGTTGCAAAACATGTCCGACAGCTTAAGGATTATTTCATCCTTGATATTAAAGCACTGGGATTTTACACCTATTATTGACTCTAAACCTACAATCCTTCTTTAATCAACTAATTAGAAATGTAGAACTTGATAATTAGGCATGTGCACCATAAGGACGACCATTTGTCAATATCAATTATTTGTAGATTATTAAGTTTTTAGATTCATAGAGATTTGTTCTTACATAAAAGTTTGTGGCTTCAGGTGACATCTTGGGGAGATGAACTAGTGAGTAATCTTTTTAAGATCCAATTTGCCTATTTAGAGTCAAATAGTAATTGAAGAATGGGTACTACCCAGGACTGAAATATTAGAAACAATAGCATGGTATTCCATACCCACAATAAAAGGAATAAATTACAAGGTTATTGGGAATATGTGAATTCTACCAAAAGCTTGTTCCAAACCTCAGTACAGTAGCTGTGTCTTTGACAGATCTATTACAAAATAAAAAGGAACCGTGGACTGAGAAATGCTAAACTGGTTTTGAAAAGCTGAAGACCATTTTCATAATTGAGCCCAAACTTGCAGCTTCAAAAGTCAAACAAGCATTTAAAGTAAGCATTATGCAAGTGACATTTGGGTAGAGGCTGTTTTCCTTCAAGATGAATTTGGAATGGAGAAACCAATCAGGTATACCAGAAAGCAAAACTAAGGAGAAATCAGAGACGATGCTCCATAGTTAAAAAAGGAAACCCTTGATTTATCATGAGTTCTCAAACACTTTGAGATGTCTGTCCAAAATGGTGGAGAGATAACTATCTGTACTGATCACAATTCATTCACTTTAGTGAATGGTTTTAAGACAGAATGCCAGATTATCCTGATGGAGTTTACTTATTTAACTATACCATCTGAAAATTACCTACACCGCCAAGAAAACAAATGTGATGGCTGATGCTCTGTGCAGAACTTGGATATACCCAGTTACATTTGACAACAGACGTTGATCGAGGCTAAGAGAAAGGATATATGTGTCAGTGTATTTGTTCTTTTATATATTTAATTCTTGTTCAACATTTGTAATGAAGTGAGAATTAATCTTATTTCATTCATGATGACGGAAAAAAGTGTTAGAACCCCAAAATACAAATGGACATTTTTACCTTCAACATTTGTAATGAAGTGAGAATGAATCTTATTTCATTCACGATGATGGGAAAAAGTTTTAGAACCCCAAAATACAAATGGACATTCCAAAATAGATATTTTTTTAAAAGAGGGGTGATGTGGCCAAAAATGGTTGCAAATGTCAATTAGTGGCTGACTGAGTGACAAAAGAGACGACTTAAATCTTATAGCTAAAGATACAGAGATCTGCAAACAATAACCCTTCCAAGGAGGAAGAAGCATGTCAAAACAGTCTGCATTGTAATCCCTTTGAGTACAAAGACATCAGATAACTGATAATCCACTGGTAAACAGCAAGTCACTACCTGAAGAGTGTGTTCCACACTGCAGACACAAGTTGTGGTTTCATCTTTGAAGATTGGGGGTTATAAGGATAGGGGTTATATATTCACTGGAGTGCACCAGGCAAATTTGGTTTCTTGTGCTTGTCATTAGGTTAAGCTACGCATATGTACAAGCCTGAATTCAAGCGTTAGTATTCTGTGAAGGGCACAGCAACGGACTATGTTCTCATCACCCCAGTGTTGCAGGTAAAATGAATCTTTCTCTCAGAGTGCTAACAAGCAGCCAGCCAGCTAGTCAGACAAGAGGAAACAGGATTGGCCCTCACCCTGAATACTGGAATGCAGTCACTGATAAAAGGAATCTGAACCACAAAATCGCAACCAATCTGCAAACTAAAAATTTCAAAGATTGACTGTTCAATCACCATCAATGCTGTTGTAATCTCTATTGCAATGGCTGCAATATTCAAATATCTGCTTTTCACAAACACTTGAGATGTATTCAGTTTTTTGTACAACATTTATTTCGACTCAGCTCATTTCTAGTTTGTGTCCATATATGTTTCATTATTAATGGTTGTGTTTACTATGTTGTAAAGCAAAAGGGGAACTAAATTTACCCTGATTAACCTTGACCAGATTGCAGTCACCCTTTTCAACACAAGCATGTTATGCAGTGAGATAGTCAAAGCGGACAAGGGCCATGGGAAAGGTCCAACACAACTTTAATGACTACTTTATGAAGGAAAACAGACTATTATTGTACTTCAATTAATCTCTATCAATCTCTTCACTGAACTCTCTTCAATAAACACTTTTAAATCTCTACATGAACAGTCTCAAATGTGCACTAGCTATCTACTTCTGACACATGCTTCCAAGCACAACACCCTAACCACGGGTCCCTACTGCTGTATTTGAATTATTTGTCCAAAAATACTGGCAATATCTGTTCAGTTAGGCTGGTACAGACTGTTCCTTGGACTTTGAGGGTTGGCTGATGTTTCAGGATCTGCAGTCATCGATGTGGGCTTCTCTTCTCATCCAGAGCAGGTTCTGGTCTTTGGCTTGTCTCACTGAGGTGGTCTCCCTGGATCCAGTCTGTGTGATGATACTCACCATGAGATACAAGGAGCTGGAGTTGTCGGGCAGCTTGGCAGCAAGTCAAAGGTGCTCTCTGGAGATGGTGCAAAAGGCAAAGAGAACTGGGGCTCCATTTTATCCCCGCTTTGTGCCTTCTCAAAGATTCACTGTCCCATCTCCAAGACTTGCATCAGGTGGGGGCAGGAAGGTCCAATGTGATGACTACTTTCTATATTTGGAGAATACAGAATGTGGATTTGAACCTTCACCTGTCCCTGTCCTGCTTTGCCTCCAGCCTCCCATGGAGCTGGGTGCCACCAAGTCTGCGTAGCATTCTTCTAAAAAAAGCAGGTTCACTAGAGGGGGAAAGAATGGTTCAGTGTGGACAGGCGGTTCCAGGCCTGTCTGGTTTTGATGGGAAGTTGATTGTCCAATACCAAGCTACATGAATACTGCCTGTTCCAGTTTGGCAATTTGCAAATTGTAGTGTCTGGGTTTAAACTGCGCTTCCACATTTTGATTTTTTTATTCTTGTGCATGAAAAGATATCAATATTTCAGTAACAATCATTGAGGTCATGGGTCACCTTAATCAGTAATTAATAAACTCTTTTAAATTTAGAATAGCTCCTTTAAAAACATATGTTGCTTTGGGTCCGGGGGAAGAAAAGATATCCACAAAGGAAGGGATTTGCTTTTAAATCTTCCTGGGGAACAATTAAAGAGGTGAGTCAATAAAGAAGGAGAGCCAGTCATTTCTCCTCACCCAGGAAATTAACTATTTCCCAGGATCTGGGCAAAACAACTGTCACTGGGTCAAGTTTCTGGAACTCCTTCCTCAACAGCACTGCAATTGTTTCCATACCACAAGAACTGTAATAGTTCAAGAGGGCACTTTTTCACCACCCACTTCTTAAGGGCATTTAAAGGTGGACAATAAATATTGGCCTCGTCAGGGATTCATACAGTTTATGAAAATATATTTAAAAGGCTGGCTCGCACATAAAAAGGTAAGTGGGGAAGGTTGAATCCAGTAGGTAATCCTCATGGCAAAATGACAGAACAGCCACTCTCCTTGCTTTTCTCTGTGATATTTACCTAAAAGAATCTCTAATCTGTAATTATATTTCAAGCTTCTTATCTTTGCTATTGCAGAATGAGAGTTTAAAATGGTACAACTTTCATTCCAGAATAACAATCAGTCTGTCTTCAGGTCAGAACTATCTTTATAAAATCTACTCAGTCCTTTACAAAAATGAAAAGTGTTACGGACCATAACAACTCATATTGTGTGATAAGCTGGGACCCTATGGAAGCCATGAATATCCTGATGGATGTGAATTCAAAATTTAGAGCCAAAGATGCAGTCAACAATTTCTTGGACTGTGTGAAACAATGTTTGAACATTAAACCTTCTAGCTTAGTGGTTACAATACTATCAGAAAGCCAAAAGGTCATTACTTCACCAAGTAATAGGTAATACTTACCCAACATGACACATTTGGCTTCTCAGTCTGTGAAAATGACTTCCTTGGCTTGATAATCAAAAGACGTCACTATTCAGCTCCAATGCTTTTTGTAGGATTGCATTACGAATGATGATGCTATATGCAATTACTTCATTATGGTGTATGAAGTCATTGACAACAATTAATGTAAAATTATATTTTGAGGAGTAACTTGATTCTAAACTATTAAACAGAAATATCCAAGATTGTCAGAGATACATCAATTAAATATATATGTTTGAGTTGACCACAGGACCATGTGCTCGCGCTTAGAGGAGGTGAAGTACACAGACTGTTTACAGTGAACCAACTTATGAGAGAGTGATGACTATGTGGAATGTACAGACCAGAAATTTAGATTGGCTAAAACATCTAAGGGAGAATTGTATAGATATTTGAGTGAATGTGAGATTGCAAAGTATTCATTTGGCAATGTCTGCTACATTGCTAGGAATGTTGACAAGTATTTTTGCATCAGTAATAAACAATTTAAAAGGTAAAAACATCTCAGCATCTCTCCTGTATTTTTCCTTAAATGTGTGGGTTAAACTCAGATAAACAATCAATTGGAACTGCATTCTGTGCAGGATCTAGTAATCAAAACAATAACATTGATGTGAACAATTTTTAGTCAATTTTACCATTGTGTCACAAGCTGCTTATCTGTTGTATTTAGGAGAATTACTTGGTCTATTTACTTATTGTCAGAACTAGATTCCATTTCTTAGAGCTCTGAGCACCAAGAAAATTCAGACCTGATGTCACCTGCCACCATGAATCCTGTGGAGAGTCCATTGTCCAGCCATGAGCACACTGACCTTCCCTCTAAGATTAATTACTGCAGGCCAATTTTACTTCAGTTCTGAGAGTCAGACAAGAGCAGGAGATACATGGGAATACTACCATCTGTGAGTTCTCTTCCAAGCCACTCATTATCTTGACCTAGAAATATATCATCATTCCTTCAGTGTTGTTGCGTGAAAATCCTGAAATTCCCTCCCTCATGGTATTGTGGGCACGTGGACTACAGCAATCCAAGAAGTGGAGGTGCTGGTGTTGGACTGGGGTGGACAAGGTCAGAAGTCACATGACACCAGGTTGTAGTCCAACAGGTTTATTTGAAATCATATGTTTTGGGAGTGCTGCTCCTTCATCAAGTGAAGTGAAGAGAAGCACACAGACATAGAATTTATAGGCAGAGAGATCAAAAGATCATAGAAATGGTGTGAACGGAGTGTCAACAGGCTAAATAACAAGTCTCTGCAGATGATCAAAAGTGTCAGGAGCAGAATCGCAAGTGAAGGGATGACCTATAATCCAATTAATTGAAGCAGAGAGATAATTGCAAAAAATTAAAAATAAGGTGGTGCTGGAGACAAACCAAATGGCTGAACTAGCATGATAGGTATAAGAGTCGCACGTTGAGGGTCTAACCAAAATAACAAGTAACCCAAAACTGTACAGATTATTTAAGGTGGAGAGATCATAACAAGTTATCAAGGTGATGGTGTCAAAACAGAACAATAAGGAAGGTTTTACAAGCACAGAACAGTATGGTGGGGTTACATTTAGTGCAACATGAACCCAAGATCATCACGGTTGAGGCTGTCTTCATGGGTACAGAATTTGGCTATCAGTTTCTGCTAGCCAATTTTGCGTTGTTGTGTACCTTGAAGGCTACCTTGGAGGATGCTTACCCAAAAATCGGAGGCCAAAATTTTCCCCGACTGGGAGGGAACATTCTGGTCTTGTGATTGTTACACGGTGTTCATTTATCAGTTGTTGTAGCGTCGAAGATGTATGGCAGTATCAGGTGACAGGTGTGACCAGGCCCATCTCAACACTGAGACCATCCCACACCAGCTTTTATTCTTTTCATAAGCATCATGCTCAAATTCACTCTATACGTGGTGAGATGCCAACTGATGGTAATTAACACTTATTAAACTCTTAGTGAATGCCACAATGTGCCTTGTTAATATTCAGCTCCCATCTTACCAGACGCACCAAACAAACTCAACGTTGGGAAAAATTGACAAGGCAACCAGTAACAGCAGCTGGTGGATTCAGTTTTTGCTGAAATTTTGTTGGAAATTGGACAACAGAATTGCAGGACACTCTTCACAGGCACTGGCCATGTGCTTCCCACATCCACGAACATTGGGATCTGACATGTGCTAGTCTCTAAGAAACCTCATTGTACACCTCTCATGCACTTACAGGATGCTTGTATACTTCAGTGCTACAACTCAGGCTGCACCAGCAACTATCACTGGAATACTGCAGTCAGACAAACCTGCATCCCTGCCTTGCATTGCTTTGCCAAATTGCTTTGCCCCTTCAGCTAGCAACAGGAGGTTTATGTTACTGCTGATTTGCCATTTTGTGTAATGCATACTTAAAACCTGGAAGCTTGGTGTGGTTGCCAGGGAGGCTCAATCAAATTGAGGTTAACAGCACAGTGAATCAAGGCAGCCTCCAACTCTAGTCCAGGGGCTTGGACACAGTCAGTGAGCCACTCAGGGCAGTCAAAGTGAAGATGCTCTTATCATAAAGGGTGAGGATCCAAATATTGGTCATCTCCAACCACTTAGTCTGGTTTATTCTGCCCAGTTGTGGGCTGGTTTCCTCATGAAGTGACAGAAGGCAGGTACCATGGGAGACAAAATTGGATGGCACTGCTCTTACTGGTGGTGCAGGTAGTTCCAAGAGAGAGAGTGGAACATTTGTGATTCCATGACTGAGCTGAACCTTAAGTTGGCAGTAGAGGATTTGGCTAATATGGTTGCTGAATGGATTGTAGAAATAAAAGGAAAATCAGACCCATTGGCCTGGAGAGGCTATGCTGGTCATCCTAGCTCCACAAAAAAACCTCTAGAAATTTTCTAACAATTCGGTGCAACTTTTTGTTAAAAATTGTAAATGACAGGCCACATCTGGTGGACAGCACATTTTGCTTATGTAAACAGTATTCAAGAGACAAACCCGACAACCCTGTCATGATTTGGGGGCGGCACGGTGGCACAGTGGTTAGCACTGCTGCCTCACAGTGTCAGAGACCCGGGTTCAATTCCCGCCTCAGGCGACTGACTGTGTGGAGTTTGCACGTTCTCCCCGTGTCTGCGTGGGTTTCCTCCAGGTGCTCCGGTTTCCTCCCACAGTCCAAAGATGTGCAGGTCAGGTGAATTGGCCATGCTAAATTGCCCGTAGTGTTAGGTAAGGGGTAAATGTAAGGGTATGGGTGGGTTGCGCTTCGGCGGGTCGGTGTGGACTTGTTGGGCCGAAGGGCCTGTTTCCACACTGTAAGTAATCTAATCTAATCTAATCTAATCTAATGATCAACTGCCAAATCTCAAGTGAGCATTGCTGTGGCCAAAATTCATCGGCAATTTATTTTCCTTTCTTTCAAAATCAATCCACCCATCGATGAAACATCAATTATTCATGTACCCTATTATACCCTAATAGTAATAGGACAAATTATGAAAGTAAGCTCTTGATTGTTTCCAGACTTCCTCACCTATGATTACAATTGCAGTAATTTCACGGTTTCAGATTTTAATTATTATTGGATCTTTGTTTTTAAAGATTACTTTTTGACACTTTTCCTTTTTAAGGGCAGCATGGTGGCTCAGTGGTTAGCACTGCTGCCTCACAGCACTAGGGTCCCAGGTTTGATTCCAGCCTTGGGCAACTGTCTGTGTGGAGTTTGCACATTCTCCCTGTGCCTGCGGGGGTTTCCTTTGGGTGCTCTGGTTTCCTCCCAAAATCCAACGATGCGCAGGCCAGGTGAATTGGCCATGTTAAATTGCCCATAGTGTTAAGTGCATTAGTCAGAGGGGAAATGGGTCTGAGTGGGTTACTCTTCGGAGGGTCTGGTTGGGCTGAAGGGCCTGTAGGGAATCTAATCTTCCAATCAGCCCCCATCATTCTTTCTCTCCCTTTATTTTACTTTCTGTGAATGATTTTGTTATGAACTACTCTCACTTAAACTTCCTGATTCAAACTCTCTTGTGACTCAGTACAATTTTTCACATAATTGGCCAAGGAATTACAATGTTTGCCCAACCAAATGGGTCCTATTCAGCATCCCATCTTACCAGACGCACCAAACAAACTCAATGTTGGGAAAAATCGGCAAAGCAACCAGCTGGTGGATTCAGCTTTTGCTGAAATTTTGTTGGAAATTGGACAATAGAATCGCAGGACACACTTCACAGGCACTGCACAGAATGAATCATTGAAATAGTTTTGAATGACAGTAAGCTCCACTGCAAAAGCCCAGAATAATTCGGTAGGTATGGGGAGTGAAATGAATGACTGGTGGGAATTGTTCACTGCTGACAGCAAATTTTGATCCAAAGTTTCCCTCACACGTTCTGTAACACCGCGCCAAGCTGGTACAGCACTGAGCTCAGACGTACAGATTGTTTCTGATGGATCCCATATGACTGTACAGATATGAGGGCGTATAATTCTATTTGTGCAAGACAGATATGAAAATAAACATACTAAAGCTAAGAGAAATCTTTCTGACTTCCAAGGTAATGACTGAACAAGTTTAAAATTTTCTAGATAACTGAAATATTTTGGTCATGCGTTTTTGTGTGCTATTGATATTCTAACATATAAATTATGGGATTAAGTGCTTAGTTTGCGATCTCTTCCTAATGATTTTTTGTAAGTCTCTAATTTTCACTCATTTTTAAAATTAAAAGTATTTGAATAATTTGTTTTCATTTTGCAGATGTAGAATGTGTAAGATAAAGATAGATACCATACTTAGCACATTAAATTACACAAACTGATTTATTGTATTGGGGGGGCACTGACTGTATCCCCTGTAGCCTTAGACGGAGGGATTTGTCCTTCCCAGACAGGACTGATAGTCTTGGCCACAACCCTGTTAAACTACCTCCTGCTCCCATTGTCTTACTTCACCTCCATATTAGCATAGGTATATGAATCCCTCATTTAGAGCAGGCAAAACCCTTCTGTCTTAATCGCTTTCCATCAACATATCATCATGAAGAATACAATAATCAGTTTCTGTAATCCATTCACACGTTATCACAGGACATTGACATCATCAGGCTTTGTAAATTCATAATTATCTACTTTAAACTATGTAATGACAATCAACTATGTGACTGATAAACCCTTTGCTTAATCGCTATAAAAAAATACCATCTTTGTGAGTAGGGCAGAGACTCCTGGAGAAGTGTCACTATAAGTAGACACACAACTACTTTTGGGGACATTGAGAATCTCTCGCCGGCTATCTGATAATAAAGCATCTGCTGTTGTACTGAAACTTGTGTCAACCGGATTTGTGGAACAAAGCAGATATCGACATTCGGTGCCGTGACTCAGATGTCAACATAGGGAACGTTTCACGGGGCGGAGTAAGTGACATGAAAATCTGAATTGGGCAGAACCAAGCGGTAAGGGCGTCCCAGGCTGTTTTACCCCAGACTGCTCCTTGTGCTCAGCCAGACAATCCGTCCATCACCCCATGGAACCAGTACCTTGACGAGGTCATACAAGCCACACACACTCAG
Organism: Chiloscyllium plagiosum; assembly: GCF_004010195.1. NCBI lineage: Eukaryota > Metazoa > Chordata > Chondrichthyes > Orectolobiformes > Hemiscylliidae > Chiloscyllium > Chiloscyllium plagiosum. The sequence goes on along the minus strand of NC_057724.1, from coordinate 32,520,730 downwards.
CTTGTAAGGTAGGACAGTTGGTCCAGTTGCTCTTAAATACTGCAGGGTGACATTATCGACTCTGTATTGTGCGAATTCTGGTTTGGGAGCTGTTTCTTTTGAATATGACTGGTGGAAATTAATCTACAGAGATATAGAAAAGAGAGCAGGCTCGGTAAATGTCTCACTCTGCGGTACTAATATGGCCATTGGAAATTTGTTCATAGTAGAGCAGGAATGTAAAATGGGACAATCACTAAACGTGGTCATGAAGGGGCCTCCCCTTCAAAGCATGTGCGAATACTGACCTGATCAGGAAAAAGACATCCAAAAATTAAATGCAGCACTGAACAAACAGCTAGGGCACAAGATTTGGCATCTGGGGGGTTCTTGGGATGTGCCTGTGAGCAAGTGATGTAATTGATCTGGAGGAGAAATTGTGGTAAACAATGGGAATCAATTATTAAGGAATGGAAGGAGAGGGCTGATAACAAATGGCAGGACACCCTGCTAGCTATCTGGAGAGGTAATGCCTGTGACAGGGAGATAGAGATGTTAATAGCAGATGGGACTCCAAAGGGTTAGGAAGCGCTAAAGGCAGAATGTAAATGGGTGGATAGTCGGTGAAAAAGAGAACAGGACAAACAGCACAAAGAGGCTAAGCTGCTGAAGTTAAATTTGATGGGTTAAAGTGGCAGCACTGCAAGGAGAACGTCAGCACTTCTTAGGATCCCGAGCTCAGGTCTGGTATACCAACCCTGTTTGAGGAGGGAGGGAATGAAATTGAGATAGAGGAGGAATGGGGATGCTATCCCAGTGCACCAAAACCATCAGTTGAAACACCCCTGACCCCCAAACCACCACCGTACCTGAGTCCTGAGAGATCTTGCATTGCCAACTGGGTTAAAGTAGGCACGAGGAAATCTGCAGTACCCTGTGATCTCTGCACTAGAGTTGATCATGCCTATGTTACTCCCAAAACTATGTTCCCCATTAGGCAGTTACTGAACCCCAAAGCAGATGAGCAAGATGAGCCGCCCACTATCGGGGGTTAATGTCCCTGGAAACCCCAAGAGATGATCATGATTATGAATCAGGCCCCAGACCATAAAACTAAGCCTGCCCAATTCGCTCAGTACGTCCAGCGCACTATTTAAATGTATAATGCAACACCCCTGGATCTGTTTGCCCTTTGTTGCATGACTCTGTCACCAGAAGAAGTAACTAAATGGCAGGAGCAGATGGGTGAGAGTGATGGAAAGGGCCCGGTCTTCACCTACGAGGATTTAAATGAAAGGTTCAAAGACGACACTCATGGGCGGCACGGTGGCACAGTGGTTAGCACTGCTGCCTCACAGCGCCAGAGACCCGGGTTCAATTCCCGCCTCAGGCAGTTGTCTGTGTGGAGTTTGCACATTCTCCCTGTGTCTCCAGGTGCTCCGGTTTCCTCCCACAGTCCAAAAATGTGCAGGTCAGGTGAATTGGCCATGTTAAATTGCCCGGAGTGTTAGGTGAAGGGGTAAATGTCTGGGTGTGTTGCTGTTCGGAGGGTCGGTGTGGACTTGTTGGGCTGAAGGGCCTGTTTCCACACTGTAAGTAATCTAATCTAAATCAAATTGTCCAGTCATTAGAATGAGCCCTGCAACAGTCTGTTAACATTAGCAAGGTCCTAGACTGCAGACCAAAGGTGGGAGAGTCCGGGGGAGACTTCTGGGAGAGATTTGTTGCCTGCTATGGAACCTTTGCTGGGGATCAAGTTTTTAACTCTGGGAAGGACTCACCATTGTTTAACTCGATGGTTCTATAATGTGTGTCCTCGGTCTTGCTGACACGATACGCACGAGCAACATGGACTAGTCTGAAAACACCAGGTCCCGGATGAGGAGAGCTCTTATATATTACTGGGAGGGCCAGAATGACCCCAAACCACACTCTAAATCCCACCCAAAATTGGAGTTCGTTCAGCTGTCCCACGAGCACTGCGCATCTCCAGTCAGTACTAACAAATTCCAGTGGAACCGGGATACCCCTTGGGCATAAACTCTCCCCCAGATGCCAGTCCAGCGATACCCACCAAACCACTTCTTCCCACGGGGACCTTGGAGGGTGACACCGGGGGTGCCCCCTGGTGCACCTTGGATAAGAGGGACAAGGCGGTCAGGCCAGTGTTTCAACTGCGGGAGACCCAGTCACCGGAAGACTGAATGCCCCCTTCACCCAGAACCCGACTATCCAGGCCCAGACCTGCCACCCCAGATTTGTTTCACCTCTAACAATCCATTCGCCTGATTTTCAAACAGTAACCTCCCAGTTGTCAGCATGCCCCCTTAGCAGCAACCCAAAAGCGATGGCACCAGACAGAGTACCAGGCCGTGCACTCAGAGCATGCACAGATCAACTGGTAGAGGTTTTCTTGGACATCTTCAACTTCTCCCTGCAGCAGGCCATTGTCCCTGCCTATTTCAAGAGGGCCAACATCATCCCTCTGCCTAAGAAGGCTCATGCAGCATGTCTCAAAGACTACCATCCAGTGACCCTAATGTTGGTGGTCATGAAGTGCTTTGAAAGGCTGGTCATGGCATTAATCAACTCCAGCCTCCCCACTACTCTTGACCACTTCAATTTGCCTATCGGACCAACAGATCCACATCAGATGCCAGATCACTTGCCCTTCACTCTTCCCGATAACATCTTGACACCAAGAACAGCTACATAAGAATCCTACTCATTGACTAAAGTTCAGCCTTCAACACTATTATCCCCTCGAGACTGATTACTAAACAGTGCTCTCTGACTAATTCCCACTCTCTGGAGCTGGATCCTCAGTTTCCTGACACACAGGCCACAATCAGTGAAGATTGGGGACAATATTTCATCGTCACTAACACTCAACACTGGAGCCTCCCAGGGGTATGTTCACAGCCCCCTACTTTACTCACTGTATACCCATGACTGCGTCACCAAATATCAGACTAATGCCATTTACAAGTTCGCTGATGACACCACCATAGTTGGTCGAATCTCAGATGGCGATGAAACAGACTAGAGATAGGACGTGGAAGACCTGGAAAAATGGTGCATTGAGAACAACCTAGCTCTCAATGTCGGCAAAACCAAGGAACTCATTATTGACTTCTGGCAGGATGTTACTCATGCCCCCCTACACATTAACAGCACAGAGGTGGAATGAGTGGAGAGTGTCAAGCTCCTGGGAGTGGTCATCCACAACAAACGTTTTTGCACTCTTCATGTAGATGCACGGGTTACAAAGGCCCAACAATGTCTCTTCTTCCTCAGGCATCTGAGGAAATTTGGCTTGATGGCGAATGCCCCTTGCCAACTTTTATAGGTGCACCATCAAGAGCATTCTGTCTGGATGTATCACTACCTGGTATGGCAACTGTACATTCAGGATCGGAGTTGGTTACAGAGAGTGGTGAACTCAGCCCAGACAATCACAAAGGCCAACTTCCCATCTATAGAATCCGTCAACCAGGCCCGCTGTCAAGGAAAGGCCACCAGCATTCTCAAAGATCCATCCCACCCTGGTAATTTTTTTCTACAACCTCTACCACCAGGGAGAAGGTACAGAAGCCTGAACATATGCACCAGCCAGTTTCATAACAGTTTTTACCCTATAGTTGTTAGAATACTGAATGGACTCACAAACTCTTAACATTCGCTTGTACCTGTGTTTTTGTTTTTGCCACTGTTTACCTATTATTTACTATCCATGCTACTTAACTATGGGATCTGCCTGTATTGCTCACAACACAAAGCTTTTCACTGTGCCTCGGTACACATGACAATAAATTCAATTTGATTCAATTTAATTTGATTCAATTCAATTCAATTCAGATAGCTGGAATGCCAATCCTGTTTATGATAGGTATGGGGGCAACCAATTCCACACTCGATCAGGAAATTATGAGGAATAAGGGATTTCAGCTATCAGGTGAGACCGTGGCACAAGCCAGGTTTGAAGGGACAAGCAGCATTTATCAGAAAACTGTTCTGCTGAAAGCTGAGTTCTGTGAATGAGCCTGCCCAGTTTCCTTCACAGTAACAGTTAAGATTGGATGGAATCTGGCAGGCAGGGATCCGCTTTGTCCCCTAGGAATTGAGATCACCTGTACGGATGAGGGCATTACGGTGGGACCGCACGGCCAAATACAATTCCCCCAGTTTGCGGTCCCCCAGTAGTGGGGGCTCAGTATTGAACAGTTTGCCTTCACACCGTCGTTCCTGGCCCCAGACCCCCACGTGACAGTTTGCTATGACTCTACTGGATGCTCCGCAGAATAAAGCCAGTAATACACTCTGTTTGAGGGCATGGAGTTCTCCGTTTCAGTTATCGGTGAGGTTGAATGTAAGGAAGGCTCTGCTTATCTTGTTCAAATCCCACACTACCTGTGGCGGCAAACGGGGTTGGTGGTCCCATACATCACCCGAAAGTCAGCCCATGGTATAAACCCAAAGATGTGGGCTACCTTGCCTACACCCTGACACAACTTGCTTCCTAGATCAGGGCACTGTGACTTCACAGAGGGCCGTTTGAAATACTGGGAATCCTCACAGCAGAAGGTCAGAATCCTGACCCGCCACACATCCTCTGTGAACCCAACCAGGGATGTTGAACCCCAGTATGGGCTACCTCCAACCATGAAGTCAGCTGCACCCCTTGTCCTCCTGTGCATATACAACTAAAGGCAAACCAGAGCCTGCCTTCAATCCCACAGTATCCCATTAAACCAGAGACAGAACTGGGAATTCAGACCCTCATTGACTCTTTCCTGGCACAAGGTATCCTGGTTCCGTGCAAATCACCTTGCAACACCCCAATCTTCCCAGTGCCCAAGCCAGGCCGATGGGACTAGAGCTGGTGCACGGCCTGAGGAAGATCAATGAGATTGTGGCACTGTTACACCCCCTCATCCCAAACCCGGCTACCATATTAAGTTGCATGCCTCTTGATGCCTGTATCTTTACTATTATTGATCTACAACATAACTTCTTTTCCATCCCGCTACACCTGGACTCTCAATATTTATTTGCCTTTACCTACTGGGGCCAGCAATATACTTGGACACACCTGCCCCAGAGGTTTGTTCGCTCACCGACTCTATTCTCACAAACCCTCCATAATCAATTACGGACCCTGAAACCCCCAAAAGGATCTACCGTTGTCCAATATGTAGATGACCTGCTTGTCATCAGTAGCAGCCTGTCTAACTGGGAGATGATACCACAGTGCTACTGAATTTTTTTACACTCTCTTGGGTATTGGTTTTGTCCCATAAGGTCAAGAAATGTCAAAAGGAGGTGAACTTTTTGGGGCTTCTCCTCTCTGCAGGTGACAATAGACAATAGACAATAGGTGCAGGAGTAGGCCATTCTGCTCTTCGAGCCTGAACCACCATCCAATATGTTCATGGCTGATCTTCCTTAATCAGTATCTTTTTCCTGCCTTATCTCCATAACCCTTGATTCCACTATTCTTGAGAGCTCTATCCAACTCTTTCTTAAATGAATCCAGAGACTGGGGAATCCAGAGACTGCCTTCTGGGGAAGAGCATTCCACAGCCACTACACTCTGGGTGAAGAAGTTTCTCCTCATCTCTGTCCTAAATGGTCTACCCCATAGTTTAAAGCTGTGTCCTCTGGTTCGGCACTCACCCATCAGCGGAAACATGTTTCCTGCCTCAATTACATCCTGCTGTTCTAGTTCTGTTGGGCTCGCAGTAACACCTCATTACAAAACTATGAGGACTGGTATGCCAGATCTGGGTGAGATATGTAACTTACAGGGGGCTACCCCTGCAGAGGAACACACACTGTGGTCACAGGTGGCGTGCACCATTGATGCCCATACCAAACTATGGATGACCCCTGTGGGGCAGGTCTGCGTTCCTTTTTTGCTCTTACCTATCCTAGTAGACTATGTACATAACTGTACACACCTAGCCAAGGAGGGAATGGTCAGCACTTTGCTACAGACCTGATGGAACCCCGACTTCCAGAAGACAGCTGAAAAACAAGCACAAGCATGTTTGATCTGTAAAAAGACTAATGCTGGAAAGGGATACCTTGCAGTTCTGGGACTACCCCCTTGCCTGGTGGGCCTTTTAATTGTTTACAACTAGACTTTATAGAACTACCCGGAGTACAATGTTATAAGTATTTATTGGTAATAGCAGATGTCTTCAGCAGATAGATTGAGACAATCCTAACGATGGACAACACAACTGCAATTGTGGTAAAAATACTATTGTGGGAAATAATTCCCCGCTATAGACTCCTGGATACCATTAGCTCAGATAATGGGCCACACTTCGTGGCTATAATTAACCAAATGATTTGCAGGGAACTAGCGATAAAACAGCAATTCCACTGTACCCACCACCCAAAAGCAACTGGAGTGGTGGGAACAAGCAAATGGTATCCTACAAAATAAACTGGCGCAGTTAAAACAGGAAACAGGCCTAAGTTGGTTGAAGGTCGATCCTCTAGCCCTATATGACATGAGGGTTACCCCTTCTAGCAAGACTGGTCTGTCTCCTGCTGAAGTGGTTTACGGGAAGCCATGAGGACCCCATGGGACCCAGGGATAGTCCGTACTCCCCACCCCAAGAGACTAGATATGAACAACATAGGAACGGGTGCATGGGGTGCACCTACAGTGGCTAACCAAAACTCTCCAAAGTTTGCATTTGCAGGTACCCCAGGCTTACAGAGAAAGCAACAATCTGCCTGAAGGGGACTATCTCGTTGCAAAATGGGGACTTTGTCCTGATAAAGGACTGGGAATGAAAGAAGCTGGGACCGCGATGGAAAGGACCATTCCAGGTGCTGCTAACCATTCCCACAGCTGTGAAAGTATAAGGCCATCCCCGGTGGATACACAGAACCGACTGCAAAAGAGTCAGCGTGGAAGCAGACAACAATTAAAGACAAGGATGTTATCCATATTTGTTACCTTGGGGACTTTGGGAGAGGGGACCTTGAAAACAGATGGATCCTGAATTGACAGCCCTCAACATAATACTGTTTTACACCGAGCATATCAGACAGCCCGCTTAATGGGGAGAGACCCACTGCTGGGTATGTGCCCACATGCCACCCCACTTGGTGGGAGGAATCCCTTTGCGGCCCGTACCTTTTTGCTGGCACGAATTGGTTGAATGGCTAGTGCGCCTAAGCCTTTCCAGTGACCTTGCTAACATCGATGAAGCATGAGATTGGCAGTCAGCAGGGTATAACCTGACCTCATTCAGGGGCTGGTGTCACCCTAATTACAACCAATCGCATAGGCCCCCTCCCTTGTAGTTCTCAACAACACCATTGACTACACCATTTGTTTCATGCAGGAAGGAAAGCTCTCTAACTGTACTTATGTGGGAATGAGTGAATGCTCCTCTACCATTAGCTGGGTCGAACCTATTCAGAACTTAACAGAATATGGGCACTTTATATTTGATTTGTCTGCTGTCCACCACAGAATCTCAGGCCACCTCTGCAATAATCCTGCTCCCAGATTCTGGGAGGGCACTGTTTCCACCCTGACAGCTTACAACGGCACATATTTTATTTGTGGGTTGAAAGCCTACCCCTGGCTTCCCCCAGATTGGGAGGGATCATGCTACACGGGGTATGTTGTACCTCGCATTTGAGGTTTGGGCAACCTGCTCTCACCCCGAGATCCAGAAGGTCCCTTGCCAGGTTCCTCACCTGGGTGGGAATGTTCTCTCCCCCGATGGGAAGCTATTTACAAGCCCAAGCACTTAGTCAGCTCAGGACCATATGGGATAGGGTCGCCAATGATACGGCTAGTGCCTTAACTGAAATTAACGCAGAACTACTTGCAGTTAGGACTATGGCCTTCCAGAATCATTTAGCACTGGTACCTGTGCTATTGTTGGGGCAGAGTGTTGCATCTACATCTCTGATGAGTCCACTAACATCATTGACCTCTCTGAACACATCACACGAGAAATCCTGTCTTTCCAAACTATTTCCAAGGGGTTTAGCGATAGCATGGGAGGGTGGTCACTAGGGGTAATTCTTGGAGGACCGGGAGGCCTGCTGGTACATATCAGAATTACAACACTAATTGTAATCTCCTGCATTATAGTGCTCCAGTGTTTATGGCCACTGTTGTCCGAATGTTCTCACTATAGGCTCTATGGGGACCTGGTTAATCATCAAATGATCAAAAGGAGGGAATGAGGCAGTTCGAAAGCCACAAGGGATCAGTTTCATCATTTATTTCTCCTTCAAGGCACATTAGGAACTCACAGGTTAAACATTCCACTGACAAAAAAGACTCAATGCAATATCAATTGGAAGCCTGTCCTCTTACAATATAAACAGAACATCTCAGCAGGGCAGGGGGACTGTATCCCAGAAGAGGAGTCCAGTGGAGCCACACATGTGAATACCCCTGTTGTCAGAGGTATTTGTCCTTCCCAGACAGGACTGATAATCTTGGTCACAACCTTGTTAAATTGCTTCCCCCTCCCATTGTCTTACCTCCTCTCCATATTAGCATAGGTATGTGGATCCCCCATATAGAGCAGGCAAAACCCTTGTGTCTTAATCTCTTCCCATCAACATATCATCATGGAGAATACAATAATCAGTTTTTGTAATCCATTCACATGTTATCACAGGACATCGACATTCATCAGCCTTTGTAAATTCATAATTATCTACTTTAAACTACGTAATGACAATCAACCATGTGACTGACAACCCTTTTGTTTAATCCCTATAAAAAATGTGATTAGAGCAGAGATTCCTGGAGCAGTGTCACCACAAGTAGAGACACAACTACTTTTGGGGACATTGAGAATCTCTCGTTGGCTGTCTGATAATAAAGCATCTGCTATTGTACAGTAGTCCGGATTTGTAGAACAAAGCAGACATTAACAGTATATTGTATGAAAAGAAAACAGATTTCACATAGCCGTAAAATTCTGTCAAACTGGAATAGCACTGTATTCAAAGCCACAGATATTTTGTAGAAATAAAACTTGAGAAATGTTGGACATGTCACCAACATTCTATCACTAGCATTCGTAAATTATCCCACTCTTTCTTTCAAAGCAATATGAGGTTCAATACAAGTGCTGTTACTATTTTATTCATGAAAGACCTATGAATGGCCCTTGTCTATGTCAGTATTTATTGTCCATTCCCGGTTTGTCTTCTAGAAATGTTGGTGAGATGCCTCAACTTCAAACATTCCCCTTCTGCAAAGGTTTTTCCATTAACTGAATCAGTGAATTTTTAACTTAATTCCCAATCAGTTTACAGTCAGAGAATGAAATAACTACCAATATCTAGTCAGTGCAATTGATCTGAGCACTAAATGAATAGTTCTAACAATGATTCATAAAAAGACATGAAGGTTTAATTCAAGTGTTCTCTAAGATTAGATGTAAAGGTGCGTATGAGATCTTTACTCTGCATTTAATCTCCACATTATGATGAAGGATTGGTACATACAAGACAAATTTAAATATTGCTTCAATACTGGTGGCATTATAATTGCCAACCATCATCACTGCATTGCCTTTAATGCATTTGTTCTGAACGTGTATAGTGGTGACCCACTTAGACCAGTGCTTTCAACATAGCAACATAGTGTTTGGCCCTTCAAGCCTGCTTCACCATTCAATATGACCATGGTTGATTATCCAACTCAATACCCTGTTCACCTCTTTCTCCCCATCCCTTTGATCCCTTTGACCCTAAAATCGACATCTAATTCCTTCTTAAAAATGCCTAAGGTTTTGGCCTCAAACACCCTCTGTGGCAAAGAACACATGGGCTCACCAATAGCTGGGTGAAGAAATTCCTCCTCATTTTCATACTAAATGGCCAACCCTGTATTCTTAGACTGTGACCCTTGGCCCTGGGCTCTCTGGTCATCAGCAGAATCCTTCCTCCATTAACCTGACTAGACCGGTTTGAATTTTACAGGTTTCTATAAGATCCCTTCTCATTCTTCTAAATGGCAGTTGTTATTGTTCTAACCAATCCAGTCTGTTTTCATATGTCAGTCCTGTCTATCACAAGAATCAATCAGTCTGGTAAATCTCTGTTGTACTTTGTCCATAGGTCAGATTGGGATATCTAGTCAGTGTGGACGAGTTGGACCAAAAGGTCTGTTTCCGTGCTGTATGACACTATCATTCTATCAATACAGGTAGTAAGGCTGAAGTATTTGCAGCAATCTTCAGCTCAATGTGCCAAGTGGATGATATATCTAATGTCTGCTGGATGTTCCTAACATTTCAGATTCCAGTCTTCAATCAACTTGATTAACTCCATGTGATGTCAGGAAATGGCTAAAGACACTGGATACTAAAGACTACAGGCTCAACAACATTCCTTCCATAGATTCATGCTCCAGAACTTGCTGAATTCAAGAAAACTCCAATACTGGTAACTAGCCAACAAAGTGGAAAATTCCCTAGGTACACAAAAAGCAGGATAAATCCAACCCAGCCAATTACTGCCCATTAATAGATTCTCCATCATCAGTAAAACTATGGTCATCAACAGTGCTATCAGACAGCACTTGCTTATCAGTAACCTGCTCACTGACACTCAGTTTGGATTCCGTCAGGGCCACTTAGTTCCTGACTTGAACAAAAGAGCTAGTTGTACACGGGGAAGTGAAATGAGGCACTGTGATCTGTCACATATTGCAATGGTAACAGTCTTCATACAACATCTAGCCTGTTTGGTGTGTTCATTAAGATGAGAGTCTGATAAATGGCAAGTAACAAATATGCCACTGAAGTGCCAGACAATGACTATCTTCTACAAAATAGAATCTAATCATTACCTCATAATGTTCAATGGGATAACCATCACTGAAAACCCATTATCAACCTGGAGGTTACCACTGACTAAAAATTTAACGGGAATAGCCTTACAAATACTGTGGCTAAAACAAAGGTCAGAGACTAAAACTCCTGCAGCAAAAACCTGCACTTACCTCCTCAGAGTTATCCACCATCTCCAAATCACAAGTCAGAATTGTGATGGAATACTGCCCACTTGCCTGGATGGGTCCAGTTTAACGACACTCAAAACGCTTGACACCATACAGGACAAATACGCTCCCCCCCAATTTTATTTGCATCACATTCCCAAACATTCATTCCCAAACATTCACTCCTTCTACTATCAATGCACTGTAGCAGCAACAAGATGCACTACAGAAATTCATCAAAGCTCCCTCAATAGCACTTTTCAAACCCATGACTATTGCCATCTAAAAGGACAAGGGAGCAGGAACATGAACCATAGAACCACAGAATCCAAATAGTGCAGACGGAAGCCATTTGGCCCATCAATTCTGCACCAACCCTCCGAATGGACACCAAAAACTGAAAATTCCCCTCAAAGACATTTACTTCCTGACTTGGAAATATATTGCCTTTTTCTGTTTCTAGGTCAAAATCCTGGAACATCCATCCTAACAGCACAGTTGGGGTAACTACAGCAACAGTTGGAATGGTTCAGCCTATTACCATTTTGTCAAGGTCATCTAGGTATGGACAATAATTGCTGGCCTATCAATGCTCACAAACAATGAGTGAATATACACATGCTACTGACTGGTACTGCGTGATCTGTTGCATGATTGAGCTTTAAAAATAGCAATGATGCTGAGAATTCTGGGAAGTACTAGCAGTGTTCAGTACTGCTGCCATTATTGAGCACAAACCAGCATTGATGGGGTGCTCTAGAGCCATGGTTCCTGCATAATGAAGTGATATTTAGTGAATTTTTGATGAAATTCAACCCAAATACATTCAGGAGAGAATCGCCCGATAATCTGGCACCAAACTCAAAGGTAGTCAAGCAAGGTCAATTTGAGTTGAATCAATGTAGGTTTTGTGCTAAGATTCTATTCATCCTTGTAAAGGATTGAATCCACTCAAAGCTTTGTATTTAGATGCATAATTGACACATTCAAAAGCCCTTTACTGCAATACTTTTGTTGAATTCAAAAACCTGGGGCTGAGACTTCTTTTGCATTTTTAGTTAGGTCGGAGTTGCACTGAGTTTTTTTGGATAATTCTTCAGCAGCTAGCAAGTTTTCTTGCCCTACCTTGCCAAACTTATTTTGTTAATTACTTACCACACTCCTATGGGCATCTCTCCTGTCATATATCTGCCCACTTTACACTGTGTCATTCCTGGACAAACTCACCATTGAGTGGATAACTGTCCAAAGATCGTCATCCCTTGCACTCTCATCATAGTTAAAACTCTGCTGTGTACCCAGATGAGCATTGTCATTCCTAGCTGCCCTGCTCATTGATGGACAGAAGCAGAACATGTCAGAGAAGAGGAAGATGATAGTGTTTTTTCTCAGACAGAGATCTAGTGATCCGGGTGGATGGGGTGGTGCACAGGAGTGGAGTCCTCTTCAGGCCCTGCCAACCAGGTTTGAGGTTGCCATCTGGGTCAGTTCTGTTGCCATGGTGTAGAGGAATAGCTAGCAATGCAAAAAGCAGCTCAACAAGCTTCTCCAATTCTCTTTTCCCTACCACCTCACACTCACTCTAACAGTGCCACTGCGCACACTTCCCGCCAAGGTTCATGTCCCAACCACCTCACTGTTGTCCCTCATCCCCTCTTCCTCTTCAGCCTCCTACAGTAACCCTGCATGTCCTCCATTCTGGCTCTTCAGTCTTTTGGAATATTTCCTGACATCTACGTCCTCCCACCCAACAAAGAGAGAATGCGATCCCTTGCAAAAGAAATGACCAAGACTGCTCCTGTGGGAATGCTGAGATATCCATCTCCTGCCAAACTAATTTGTACCACTTTGCACACCATTGCTACTCTCCCATTAACCCTGCTGTCACTCTCAGCCACTGAACATCACTTCAAACCACAGGCTGCTCTCTTTGGTCTTGCAGGTTCCACAAACCTCCCAACACCTTCAGTGGAGAAGTAGCCTGCTGCAGAACACCCACCCTCTTGGTTCCTAAAACTAAGATTACTGAAGCCTCAGAGGAAGTATCAGCAAAGCTGACTCCTGCACCCGCTACCAGCTCAGATACTAACATCTCAGTGGCATGCACAGACATAGAAACCTGGGACCACAACCTGGTGAGCACCTCATTGAGAGATCTCCAGAACTGGCTAAGGGAGAAACAGCTCAGGCTACTGGTACTCTGAGCACTGCTGGAGACTAGTCCCAGGTAGCAGAGGACCTTGTGGTGACAGCAATCAGGGACTTTGTCCTTGTGCACAGGGAGATTCAGGAGCAACAGACAGGGATGTGAGACACAATGGCCTTCACTGCCCAGAAGCTGCAACAGTGCAATGAATCTTACAATTGTCTGTCTGCCTGTTTGTCGCCATGGAGAGGTTGGCAGCTGCCATGGTGGGCCAGTAACCTCAGGGACTGCTGGGAAGGTGCACAGACTTGCACTCCATCGCCCACCCACTGAGCTTTAGGACTGAAGACACTGCCCATTCTGCTGTTGCCATCTTAACCCCAGTCCAGGTGCCCTGTCCTGACAAGGAGCCAGAGTGGTAATAGCAGACCACCCCTCCACCTCCCCACAACAGCTGAAGGTGGAACTATACACAGGCTCCTTAGAGCTTTAGATTTCCATTAGGTCTGCTGTCCTCCAACTCTTAGAAGTTGATGCCAAGGAGGATCAACTTGTTGTCAGAAAGAAGACCCTGAACAAGTCAGGCCCATATAGACTCGTGCTTCCAGTGACCCCCTCCAAATCTCCACAGCCAACAGGCTCTATATCAGAGCATGCTCCCTCCACCCCCAAGCTGCTGAGTCTGGGGTGGGGGGTATGAAGAAGGAGTGGGAGGGAGAGAAGAAAGAAACATATGGAGGGCATTCTAATGCAAGGGTAAAGAAGGCATTTTTGTAAATAGAACTAAACATAAATATTGATGACTTTAATTTTCATGTATCTGCTTTTGAGTCTCTCTCTGTAGATATTCAATGCGTTTTCACACCAGCCGGCAGCAGTTCATGGCCACATGAGGCTTAATGGAGAGTGGCTCTCTAGACAGCTTACTGTAGTATCAGTAAGCAGGGGGAACATTGTGTACATATGGGATTAAGTGTTGCTGACACTATGGCCCTCCTGGATCAACATCACTAATGCTTGGCTCCCTTCATAGACAAATGTATTCCTGTGAGTTTTGTCCAGCAATGGCTGTATCAGGGAGTGCCACGTATGTGGAGGGTCAATACTGTATGATGGCCAGAGAGTTGGCAGCCTCCATGCCTGTGTGCTACTCCTTCCATGGATCTGTGACCCCTGTGTGCTATCAGCCTTTATCCCCTCCCTCACATGTTAAGTCACTTACTCCACCCACTCCAGCAGCTGTCATTCCCATTGCACACATTCAATTCCAGCACAATGGAAGGCAATAAGCACTTTTCTGGAAACAGCTTCCAGCTTAAATCCGATTGCTTCATTAAACCCCTAAACATCCATATTCCTTTCCAGCAGCGCATTCCATTGAGCCCATAGCTTTGAGACTTCCTAATGTCACCACCCAACACTCCTACAGCTGCCTACTCTTTAGATACTAAAATATAAGGTCACCATGAATGGTGTGGTCATTCATTATCAATCCCTACACCAGATCAAAAGAGGTCAGATGTCAATGTCCATGGACTCAAAGGGTGCATGTGGCTGATGCCCATGGATCATAGTCTGAGATGATCCCCAGCACGGAGGTCTAACAGAACAAGCAGTGAGCTGAATTAACCAATAATACATTTTGGTTTCCCTGTTGAGTTGACCCAACATCTAGCTTATTTGGTATGCTTGCTAAGACGGGAGTCTGAATATTACTGAGCTGAGCTGTGTTGTGTTTAGAAAATCAATAATGAGAGTGAATTAGCAATTTGCCAGTACGTAGTGTGAAAGATGGAGCAAGATGATCTTGATGTCACGCTGGGCCTCACCAGACCTAGAGTGTGATTCTGCCCCAAATCTCACAACAGCCCACATTTCTCCAGTGGCCAGTATGATCAGCTTAACAAATGGTGCTGATAGATATAAGAGCTGGTCACCTAACCCTGATAGTCGTGGAATTCCAAAGTAAGACCTAGTCCATTGAATTGATGCAGTATTGACAATCTGTGTGAAAGAAGCAGCCATTTTGATAATACAGGAATTTGCCTAACGATAGTTTCAGTGAAATGTGGCCATATTATGTGAAATACATTTCTTTAAACTCTCCACATATTTTTTCCCTCTGTATAGGAGGTGCTATGTCATTTGAGAAATGTACTGGAGCATGAGGGAGAGAAGAGTGTACAGGATTGCTATTCACTGAAGGAGTGCTACTTCTCTTTTGGTGGATGTTGACAGCTTAAAAGCAGCAGATTACTAGTGTAAATGAAATAGCTTCCTTTGCAGTCGTGAAAGCTTAGAAGTTTTGGTGGAGAAAGTATTGCTTCATGAACCTTTGGGATGGAGAAACCAGCTATCTGCTATTACATGACAAATTATTATATGGTGGTTAATCAAATAATAACATTTTTGCTTCACTCGTCAGATAAAATGATGGAAATATTCTCTACACTGCAAAGAGTACTATGGTTTAGAGAATTAGCAATTGTGTGATCGTTCCATGCATGCTCTGGAGGCACAGAATACTATCAATTATTCAAGCAACCTGCAAATTATTGATTCCATCTCGTACTGCTTAAACATCTGAACCTGTACTTTCAAAACGGTTTCATTTAATCATGTAGCATTGATAAGTTTTCTCATGAGCTTACTGCGTGCCTTTGTCTAATTGCATATGTTCTGCTGCTCATGGATAGGCTGCTTATGGATTGATCTTCATGTTCCTTCCAAACACTGTACTTGTGCTCTTTTCCAAGTAGAGGGTTATGTATAAACATTTTTATATAACCTGCACAGCCAAACTGGAGTATTTTGATTATCATGAGAACCAAGATCTCCAAATGATAACGCAGACGGCCATCAGGGTATGGGCAGAGGAGTCTTTGATTCATTCAGGACAACCCATTAAGCTAGAGATTCCCTTTAATTTTGTTGTGTTACTTGTATGCAATGACCAATCAGTGACTAACATGCAATCATACCTACTCATTTGCTGCAAATATTGTGGTGGCCTTAATTGCTAGTTTGTACACAGCCACAGCCTGTACACACCTAAATTTAAAAAAAATGACATAAGAAGACTTGAATTTAAACAGCATGTTTCATGACCACAGAAGTACTCAGCTAATGAAACACTTTTGCAGTGTAGTCACTGTTATCATGTAGGAAGCATGGTGCTGACATTGTTCACAGCAAATGT
Source organism: Chiloscyllium plagiosum (assembly GCF_004010195.1). NCBI lineage: Eukaryota > Metazoa > Chordata > Chondrichthyes > Orectolobiformes > Hemiscylliidae > Chiloscyllium > Chiloscyllium plagiosum. Next base: position 32,504,401 of record NC_057724.1, on the reverse strand, counting down.
CCACAATAGCAATGTAATAACCAAATAATCTATTCCATTAATGTTTGATGAAGGATAATTATTGGCCAGGACATCAAAGATAACTCCCGTGGACTTTTTACATGCACTTGAGAGGATAGACATGATCTCTGTTCAATATCTCATCCAAAACATGGCATCTCTGATGGTGGAACATTCTATCAGTACTGAACTGGAATGCCAGCCTTGAGTTTTGCACTCAGTTCCAAGAGCTAGATTGTAAACCAACAACATCCAATTGAAAGCTGAGGGTGTCACCAACTGAATCTCAGCTGACTCTTGGATAACCGATTTTTCATATAGTTTTCTTAAAATATTGTGAAATCTTAGAATAGGTTGGTTAGAGCAACACTTTGTGCTTGTCTTGATGCGTTAAACTTCAGCACTCATTCCTCACATACAGATCGAACTAAAAACATGAAGAGATGGACTGCTGACCAATTTTCTTGCTCAACTCCACACATGCATAGACACCTAGCAGTGTGGACATTGCTGCTGTAATAGATACCATGTCTGTGTAAGAATTTAGGAATACAATAGATTGGCCTTGCAAAACAACAAAGTATCACAAGGTATGTTTCTGTCGACCTCCCACCACAAATTTGACATTATTACTCAATCAAAATAAAGACCAACAGTTTTAGTCTTGATTCATTTTAATCTTAGGAGGGAGGTAATATTAAAACTTGAATTTAAAAACTCCCCTGAACTTTTTATGGTTATCTGAGAATTCTTTAAACTTAGCTTCACAGCAGCTGCTGTTAACATCTGCAATCTTTGAGAAACTGTAAAAGTGTGAGACTATTTCCCTAAGGTGAGCATTCTCTCAAAGTGCGCTTCTGGTGAATTGGATTTGATTTATAGCAGACATTGCTTCAAACAGTTCAGCATAATTCTTTGCTTATTACTGGCAGAACAGTGCTATACAACCAGCAAACAAAATCTAGTAAAACACTAGTTAGAACGCAGCAGCTTTTAAATAACCGCATACAGATGTGGTGTTTAAAGAGAATAAAATGTGCTCGTCGGCAAAGTTGCAGTGTGACATCAGTGTGTTCAGCAGATTTTGTGGCAGTGCACACACCAATTAAAGTCAAAGCAATTATTTTCAGTCACTTTAATACTGTTTGCGTGCCGTAGTATGTGTAACCATATTTGCTCCAGGCTGCAGATTCATTTACTCTTCTTGTCAAGGCACGTTTACTCTGCTTATGGCCCCATGTCCTCAACAGACACACCTCTTTAAAAAATGTGCTAAATATGGAAAAGAAGTAGAGGCTGACTTTAAAATAAAATCAGATCTCTTGAAAGGTTAATTGGTTGCACACATTTTAATTGGACACTGTCTGATATCTTTTTCCCATGTTCAGTGTTTTTGCATTTTGGCACATTGGTACCGATTATTCATTTACGCTTCCATATAATTATCAGAATGATGAGCTGTCAACAGAAAACTACGGCTCATAAATTACAACACTGAGTTTCATGTGAAAATATCCTGCTTCCTTTTTATTGTAGGACAGGTGTTTGATAGTTGTTGGGAAAGGGAGATTTTGTAACCGTGTTCAAAAAATAAATTTATTGCATCTCCTATGAAACAACATCTGGCAGTTATGGTAGATCAAATTATGCTTCATTTTTGTCAACGGAATTTTTATAATATCTGTCAGAACATTTCCAATAAGATGTTTGTTTGCACAGTACGGTAAAGCATAGAAGGAAAGCTAATACCTAGTGGTGTAAAGATGCTTTTCATTGTTGCTTGTCTAACTTTGAAACTGTGACTACTAGCTTTCTTAGTTTTGGAAGGTACATTGCTTATGTTGAGATGAGAGACCACAGCATTGGCAGTGAAGTACAACACTACTATTCATCTCTATGGCTCCCGCATTAAGCTTAGACAGATTATGAAGTTGAAGGTCGTCTTTCCTATGAAATGAGTTCTCACTGAAAAGGAATTCACCACACAAAGTTGCTTTTTATTTTTGCAGCAGAGTCACATGCACCAGGACAATTAAAGTGGGAATATAAGTCAAAAGAAATGCTGTTCTAAGGTTAAACATATTGGGTAAAACCAACTCTGTGTGCATTTATTTATTCGGACAATGATTGGGATTTTCCTTTGTGGTTAAAGTGTGAGAATGGGTGCCTTTATGAGTGAGACACCCCCACCAAGACCAATGATAAATGTCAGTCAAGCATCCCAATGGTCACCCAGTTGGCTTTCCAATTGATCACTACCTGACAAAATAGGTAACCTTTGTCAATTGTTGTAAAATCTCATCTGGTTCACTGAAGTCCTTTCATGAAGGAAATCTGCTATTCCCATTTGGTCTAATCTACCTGTGACTCCAGACCCACAATGTGTCAACTCTTAATTGGCTTCTGAGAAATTAGGGAAGGACAAAACATGCCAGTCAGTGATGGCTACATTTCATGAACAAATATTAAAAGAATGGCCAGCAGCATCATTTTCAGAGACCCAGTCTGCTGGTGCCACAGCAATACAGAAGATGTGCTGCAGCAGGAGAGGTAGTGACTTCTTGGAAGGAGAATATTGCAGGATGTAGTTTGCAGGGAGAGGGAGCGTTCAGAGGCAAGGAAAAGAGAATACCCCCATCTGCCACCCATCCATGCACAGAATCAACCCCAGATTGTGGAAGATAAACCACGAAACAATCCATCCATTTTACCAGTCAGTAAGGTAGCCACTACTCTTGCCTGCTGAGAACACAGTTAATTGAGGCAGAGACAGGATGAGGCTCTCAACTGATTGCTAATTTGCCATTTGAGCATTTTAATTGTCAGTAGGTCAGACCCTATAAAAAAAATGTGCTTTTCTTTGAAAAAAAATCAAGTCGTCCAGAACTCAAAAATCCCCAATTGGAAAGTTAGTTGAAATTGTTTTGCAATCAAATCTCAAACAAGTAGGGAACAATCGTTTCCTCTTTCACTGTGCTTGTAACTTCTAACCTTCTATGCATCACTGATGTATTATTTATTTTAAGTGAAATATTGCATGCAACTGAAAGATGTAATCCTTGGAAGCAAACCAACAACACCGTCAACAAAAGAAAGCCAAAACTTGCTCAATCACTTCACGTACAAGAGGTCAATAATAGTTACATCATTATACAAAATTTACAAAAATGATTATAGAAAAGAGGAAGCACAGCAAAAGCGTAAATATGTTGTTAAATATGAAGCTAAAAAAACTATTTCAGAACTAGAGAAATAAATGAAAATGGTACCTTTTTTGTGGAACGGAATTATATTGTTCTCTGACCTTTGACTATAATAAGTAATAATACTGGTTATCTGGGAATCTCGGAAAAATATTGCCACACTTGAAGCTGCTGGTTGTACTGAGGAAAATATATATGCTTGTTTTCCATGTTGAACTAACTGCTTAATAAATATATCAATGTACGTGCACTAAAAAAATCTAAATTCTTGAGCAACATTACTGAATAACGAGTTGCATTTATACAGTATCTTTTAACCTCATGATTTCTCAAAGCCCCTTTCAGTCTTTGAAGGGAGTATTTAGGACTGAAATGTAGTCTGTACCAATGTACCCCTTGGAGTACCATAGTCATGTCACCTCTAGGATGAGGCAAACATGCAGGAGTTAGCCATCTCACAAGCACTTCAGTAAAGCTACCATGAAAGACCAGATCATTGCATTGTGCATAAGAGGTGGGAGAAATAGAGCAGAGTTTGCATGCTGAAGAGCTACAAAGATGCACAGTTACTGTCAGAGACACACAAGAATGTTCAAAGCTATAAAAGTTACAACACACAGCTGAAATAAAAACAGAAAAGAACAAAGAACCAGGTTACTGCTGAAATATTGGGTAAGAAGCGGAACTGAAACTTTTCCTCAGCTCAGGTCAAAGATTATATGAACCAAAGTTTGCAGTCTGGAGTTTCACATCATGGACTGCAAGCAAAGGACATTTAGGTCAGTTGGATCTTTTTGAAAGTTTGGGCTGGTTAACCTCAATATGGCAAAAGAGGTCACTGGAGAAACTCAGCTAGTCTGGCAGCATCTGTGGAGAGAAAGCAGAGTCAACATTTCTGGTCCAATGACCCTTCATTGGAACATCATAGATGTAACCAGACCTGCTGAGTTTCTCCAGCAATTTCTGTTGTTGTTCTAGACTTCTAACATCTGCAGATTTTGGTGGTATTAAAGAGATTTGTAATAGGTTGCAGCAAACTAAACCCATTGATTGTGAAACAAATCCTAGAGAAGTCCAACAATAAGCTGTTACCTCCAATAATGCAAGCTTCTGAGTACCACACTGAAATGTTACCCAAAATTATTTTTGGCGTGGAACCTGAACCAACAGGTTTCTTACGGAGGTGAGAGAACTGCCCACGAGCAACAGTTGACATAGAGTTCATTGTCATCACACAGACAAGGCAACAACTGAACAGCTTTAGAAGACAGGTATTGAAGATTGAACTCAGACAAATAAAATCTGGTTTACAGACTTGAGACTGTCTAATTGGGATATTTTGTTAAAGGAAGCCATGCTTCTGAATGTTGTAAAAATAACCAAATTGCCAGTTCTGGGTCCCACTTAAGCATCAATTCAAATTCCATCTTTTCAAAACCCGGGTGAAAGGTACAGGCCTATATGAAAGGATTCCAAAGAAAAGAAACGTATTACTAAAGAGATTGTCAAGATTTCCATGACGCACCTTAGCTCAGGGCAATGATTCATTAATTATGATGGATGAGGTAGAGTGAAATTTACTGATAACATGAGAAGCTTGTTGCTAGGAGAACGCAAATGAATTAAGCTCTTTTATTTAAGGCAACATCCTGTAACACTATTTTCTGCAGCTTGTTGTGCATGTGTGGAGTGAAATGCGGTATTCCTATACAAGAAGCATTCTTGCTAAGTTTAGAAAAAATTGTATCGCTTTGAGAAGATAAAGCATGGATCAGTTTTCACTTTAACTAACTTGTAAGCTGTACTCTCAAAGCTGACCATTTTGCTACAAGGAAGTAAATGACATTGCAGGGCACAACATGCCTCGGTCACTTTCAAGATGTTCTCCTGACAAATGGTGTTTGCACAGGTATAGAAAACAACAATTTCTTCACATTTGGTAATGTTACATGATGTGTATAGGGATAGGGAGAGATCTGAAAACATGCTTCAAACATTTCAATATATTATCCGTAACAGAAAATATATTTCAAACTAAAAACCAAAATAATTGTAAAATAAAAGCAATATACTGTGAATTCTGGAAATCTGAAATAAAAAACAAAAATGCCAAAAAAAATAGAAGATTAACATTTCTGATCTGGACCATTTTAACAAATTATATTAGGGATAAAGTAATTGAATATTCTCGACCCTGTCAGGTGTAGGTTTGTACTAGCTATTTTCTTCAGTTGACCATCATTGGTCTTGTGATGCAGATTTCTATACCTTATGAGACTTCAGTTAGGCATTCAACAAGGTTCCGCATGGTAGACTGCTCAGCAAGACTAGATCACATGGAATAGAGGGAGAACTAGCCACTTGAATACAGAGCAAGCTTGAAGACAGAGGATGGTGGTGGAGGGTTGCTTTTCAGACTAGGGGCCTGTGACCAGTGATGTGCCACAAGGATTGGTGCTGGGTCCACTGCTTTTCGCCAATTATATAAATGATGTGAATGTAAGTTTGCAGATGACACCAAAATTGGAGGTGTAGTGGACAGCGAAGAAGATTACCTTAGAGTACAAAGGGATCTTGATCAGATGGGCCAATGGGCTGAGGAGTGGCAGATGGAGTTTAATTTAGATAACTGTGAGGTGCTACATTTTGGAAAGGCAAATCAGAACAGGACTGCTATACTTAATGGTAAGATCTTGGGAAATGTTCCTGAACGAAAAGAGTTGGGATGCAGGTTCATAGACACTTGTAAGTGCAGTCACAGGTAGACAGGGTGATGAAGAAGGTGCTTGGTACGATTGTCTTTATTGGTCAGCGCATTGAGTATAGGAATTGGGAGGTCATGTTGCGACTGTACAGGACTTGGTTCAGCCACTTTTGGAATACTGCATACAATTTTAGTTTTGCTCCGAAAAGAAGGATGATGTGAAACTTGAAAGGGTTCAGAAAATATTTCTGAGGATGCTGCCAGGGTTGGAGGGTTTGAGCGAAAGAAAGAGGCTGAATAGGCAGGGGCTATTTTCCCTGGCGTGTCGGAGGCTGAGGGGTGACATTATAGTATAAAATCATGAGGGGCATGGATACAGTGAACAGGAAAAGTCTTTTCCTGGGGCGAGGGCGCGATGGGGGAGAATCTTAAGGAGGAGGGAGATCAACCCCCAGAAGTCATAGTACACATTGGTACCAAGGACATAGCTAGGAAAAAGGATGAGGACCTGAAAAGTGAATACAGAGTCAGGTTGGAAGCTAAAAGGCAGGACGAGCAGAGTGGTAGTCTCAGAATTGCTACCGGTGCGATGAGCTAGTGAGGCTAGGAACAGAGAGTGAGTGCAGCTGAACACAGAGCTAGTATAGGAGAGAAGGCTTAAGGTATGTGGATCATTGGAATACCTTCTGAAGAAGGTGAGATCTGTACAAGGAGGACAGGTTATACTGAACTGGAGGGGCATTGATATCCTGGCAGGAGGCTTGTTAGAGCTCTGTCGGAGGGTTTAAACTAGTTTGGCAGGGGGGTGGGAACCGGAGCTCCGGTTCAGAAGATGGGGTAGCTTATGAACAGGCAGATACATCATGCAGAGAGTTTGTGAGGAAGGTTAGACAGTAAATAGGGCAAAGTCGCAGTCAATGTGATGGATTGAAGTGTGTCTATTTTAATGCAAGAAGTGTCAGGAATAAGGGTGATGAACTTAGAGCATGGATCAGTATTTGGAGCTATGATGCTGTGGTCATTACAGAGTCTTGGGGATCACAGGAGCAGGAATGTTGTTGGATGGTCCAGGGTTTAGATCTTTCAAAAGGAATGGGGTTGGAAGGTATAAGAGGTGGAGGAATGGCATTGCTAATCACATCTGCAGAAAGGGAGATTATCAAGGAGGCTTTGTCTACAGAGTCAGTATGGGCAGACGTCAGAAACAGGAAAGGAGCACTCACTTTACTGGAAGTTTTCTATAGGCCCCCGAGTAGCAACAGAGACCCAGAGGAGCAGACTGGGAGGCAGATTCTGGAAAGATTTAGAAGTGATAGAGTTGCTGTCATGAGTGACTTCAACTTCCCTAACATTGATTGGAACCTCCTTAATGCAAATAGTTTGGATGCAGCAGATCTTGTCAGGTATGTCCAGGAAGGATTCTTGACTCAATATGTAAATAGTCTGACTAGAGGGGAGACCATGGATTTGGTGCTTGGCAACAACTCAGGCCAGGTGTCAGATCTCTCAGTCGGAGAGCATTTCACTGATAGTGATCACAACTCCCTGACCTTGACTATAGTCATAAAGAGGGATAGAGCCAGACAGTATGGGAAAGTATTTAATTGGGGAGGGTGAATTACAAGGCTATTAGTCAGAAACTGTGGAGCATAAATTGGGAACAGATGTCCGAAGGGAAATGCACGACAGAAATGTGGAGGTTATTTAGGGTACTCGCTGCAAGTGCTGGATAGGTTTGTTCAACTGAGGCAAGGAAGGGATGATAGGGTGAAGGAACCTTGGATACAAATGATGTGGAACATCTAGTCAAGAGGAAGAAGGCAGCTTACTTAAGATTGAGGAAACAAGAATCAGACAGGGCTCTAGAGGGTTACAAGGTAGTCAGGAAGGAACTGAAGACAGCTAGAAGAGGGCATGAAAAAGTCTTGGTTGATAGGATTAACCAGTTGTCAGATTCAGCTGTCCGCTGTAGTGGCCGGGACAGGCCACTATAAATGCTGGAGGAAACACCACAGAAGCACTTCACAGGAGGCTCCCAAGCACTGAGGATGTCACCTAGACAGGGGACGAAACGTTTGCAACAAAAACTTCCAGCTCGGCGAACAGAACCACAGCAACGAGCACCCGAGCTACAAATCTTCTCACAAACTTTGAATATACCCAGGGTTTCTGCAGGAAGTGAGGGAAGAGATTGCTTCCCCCCTGGTGATGATCTTTGCACCCTCACTGTCGAATGGACTAGTACCAGATGAGGGTGGCAAATGTTATTCCCTTTTTCAAGAAAGGGAATAGTGGATAACCCTGGGAATTACAGACCAGTCAGTTTTATGTCAGTGGTGGGCAAATTATTGGAGAGGATTCTGAGAGATGTGATTTATGATTACTTGGAAAAGCATAGTTTGATTACAGAAATGGGCAGGTCATGCCTCTCAAACCTTAACAAATGTTTTGAGGATGTGACAAAACACAAAGCTGAAGGTTTAGCAGTGGATGTAGTGTATATAGATTTTAGCAAGGCGTTTGATAAGGTTCCCCAAGGTAGGCTCATTCAGAAATTAAAAGGCATGGATACAGGGAAATTTGGCTGTTTGGATACAGAATTGGCTGGCCCACAGTAGACAGAGGGTGGTAGTAGAGTCATAGAGATGTACAGCACGGAAACAGATCCTTCAGTCCAACTCATCCATGCTGACCAGATATCCCAACCCAACCTAATCCCACCTGCCAGCTCCCAGCCCATATCCCTCCAAACCCTTCCTATTCATATACCCATCCAGATGCTTTTTAAATGTTGCAATTGCACTGGCCTCCACCACTTTCTCTGGCAGCTCATTCCATACACGTACCACCCTGTGTGTGAAAATATTTCCTCTTAGGTCTCTTTTATATCTTTCCCCTCTCACCCTTAAACTATGCCCTCTAGTTCTTGACTCCCCCACCCCAATGAAAGGACCGTGTCTGTTTATCCTATCCATGCCCCTCATGATTTTATAAACCTCCATAAGGTCACCCCTCAGCCCCTGCTGTTCTAGGGAAAACAGCTCTAGCCTATTCAATGTCTCCCTTTAGCTCAAATCTCCAACCCTGGCAACATCCCTGTAAATCTTTTCTGAACCCTTTCAAGTTTCACAACATCCTTCCGCTAGGAAGGCGACCAGAACTGCACACAATATTCCAAAAGTGTACTAACCAATGTCCTGTACAGCCACAACATGACCTCCCAACTCCTGTACTCAATATTCTGACCAATAAAGGAAAGTATACCAAACGCCTTCTTCATTATCCTGCCAACTTGCGACTTGACTTTCAAGGAGTTATGAACCTGCATTCTATGTTCTCATAGTAGATGGAAAATATTCAGCCTGGAGCTTGGTGATCAGTGATGTTCTGTAGGGATCTGCCCAGGGATCTTTGCTCTTTGTGATTTTTATATATGACTTGGATGAGGAAGTGGAAGGGTGGGTTAGTAAATTTGCTGATGACACAAAGTTTGGTGGAGTGGTAGATTGGTGCAGTGGTGGAGGGCTGTTATAGGTTGCAATGGGACATTGACAGGATACAGAACTGGGCCAAGAAGTGGCGGATGGAGTTCAATCTGGAAAAGTGCGACGTGATTCATTTTGAAAGGTTGAATTTGAATGCAGCTTACAGGGTTAAAGGCAGGATTATTGGCAGTGTGGAGGAACAGAGGCATCTTGGGGTCCACGTGAATAGATCTCTCAAAGTTGCCACCCAAGCTGATAGGTTGTTAGGAAGGCATATGGTGTGTTGGCTTTCATTAGCAGGGGGATTGAGGTTAAGAGCCACAAGGTTTTTCCCAGATGGCCTGCAGAAACACCCTTCTGCTCTCACTCCATAGCACTCTGTGGCCAGGAGTTGCCTCCACCTGTTCAACTGATTTGCAGCAATACCTTCCTGCTCACACCTAACAATCCCACTATCCTATCAATGCCTGCCTACTGGCCCTGGGTCCCCCAGACCTTATTAGAAGTACATCATGTAACAATGTTTGTAACAAGCTCTTGAATATTGTAATTTTTAAGAATTATTTTTGATAGTAATCAGCTAGTGCAATGGGTTATGGATTGCTCTTCACTAGGAATTGAATTTGACTGAGCCCAGAACATGAGCTGGAAAATTCCTCCTTTCTGTCAGCTATAACAATTCCAATTAAATGAATTTAGGCACCATTACTCTGAGACTGGATCCGAATACAAAATAGACACCGCGCTATCAGATTCATTAAGAATTGATGTGACAAATAAATAAAGTGGAAAAATGTTTTACACTGATGCTCTATAGTCTGAATTTTTGAAGTTGTGTTAAGTATTTTTTGAGCAAATGTTTTTTAAGCCAAGTAGTGATGGCTGGAAAGTTTAATAAGCAAACATATCACCCATTTCTGTGGCATTTCACATCATGCTACTGAAACAGTTGTATTCACTCATTTATTTTTCAGCTAATATCATTTTTAAACAGTGAGAGGCTTGATACAAAAGCACACCCATACCATTAACACCAAAAAGAAAAAAAAACAAAAACTTGCTTTTGTATCACATCTATAACAGATAAAAATGTCCCAAGTGGTCCCAAGACCTCGTAAAAGTGTTATCATTACAATATATAACAGAAAATAGGACACACGACAAAGCTTTGTCAAAGCGATAGGTTTAAGGCAATGTCTGAAAACACAAACAAAAATTAGAGGTGGAAAACATTAGGAGGCAAGTCCTGAACTCAGGGCCTTAGCAGCTGAAGTCACATTTACCAGTGATGAAACAATTAAAATCGATAGTATGCAAGAATTACAGAAATATGTTATAAGGAGATGGTTTTGAAAGGGTTAATGCTGAAGATTGTATCAAATGGCATCTAATCCAATGATGTCATAAGAACTTGAGTGAGGCAGGACAGAACAGTTCTAGATCTCAAAGAAGACAGACCTATCATCTAGATATCCCCACAGCCTTTGTAACAATATTTGTCATAACCATGTAACTTGATTACAATCATGCAATGGTTATAGTTTATTCAAGACAATAGCCTCTTTAGACTACCTTGTGGTTCTCCTTTACCACAATGAACAAAGTTGGGCTTTCATATCCCTAAAAGAAGAATGGCAGAATCAAATGGTGACCAAGAGTCTGGCTAGTTCATACAAAACTGTGACCGTGGTGGCTGTGTAAAGATTTACTTTGGCCGCACTGTTACAAACAGCAGTTGCTAGAAGGGAAGAGAACAATAATTGGGGATTTTGAAAATGACAATGGGAATTTAAGAGTGTGGTGATGCTTAACCTGGAGTGAGCTCAGGCACAAAGGATGAATTTCACTTGGGAGTTAGGATTCAAGCAGCTGAGATTTGGATGAGTTTAATTTTTTGAAGAAGGAAGTTGGGAGACTAACTCAGAAGAGTATATTAAAAAAATCAAATATAGAGATTGCAAAGCCAGACAGTGACTTCAGCAGTGGGCAGGCAGAGGCGGTACCAGAATTGCCAAGGCAACAGTAAATGTGTTGATTCATGAGAATTGGTTGGACAACTTTTACATTTCTCCATTGTTTCAGGTTAGCAAAATATGGCACCTGCTTTTAACCCTTGGCACATTTTCACAATAGATGAGAAATAAAAAATGTAAACTATCCCATTCTTTCACACTGGTAATATCAATTGTTTTACAACTTACCTGACTGAGACATAAAGGTTAGCTGATGCCAAGAAGTGAAATACTGATATATTTCCCTGCAATGTAGGTTCAAGTGACAATTTTCTAAACAGGATCAAAAGTTTCAGTGAAAGGTTCATCACAAATATCATTCAGTGTAACTTGTACCACACCGTCGTGTGCATGTAATGAAATTATACCTGCGTACAGGTGTGGTAGAAAATTTAGTTTTAAATCATTAATTGTCACTCATAATGGAAATTCTATTGTGAAACTAAAGGTGTAGATTCTGATGACACTTGCAAAACTTGAATTTTGTATTTTGTATTTTTAAGGGGAGAATGTTGTGTGCTTACTCACAATCAAGGATTTCACAACTTGCTTGACCATCATGTAATAAAGGATATGGCTCCAGAAGCCACTTGGTGGATTTCTTGGGAAGATCCACCATGCAGATTTCTCAAAAGAGCTGCAGATATTTCCCTAGGCCTCTGTGTTTTTTCGATTAAAGTCAAGATCAAAGAAAAGTACAGCCTTGAGAATTTACTCCAATTGTATTGCAGACAACAAAGATGCCACAATTCTACAATGGGGAAGGAAATGGCCTCATGGTATTGTCACTGGACTAACAATCCAGAAAACCAAATCAATAATGTCTGGCAAATGTCGGAATTTGAATCCAATGAAACAAACAAACTCTGAAATTAAAAGTCTAATGAAACCATTGCTGATTGTGAATAAAATCCGTCTGGTTCTCAAAATGCCCTTTAATGTGGTACATACCTGGTCTGGCCTACATGTGACACCAGACCTACACTAATGGGGATGATTCTTAACTGCCATCTGAAAAGGAACTCTGTTGTCTCAAGAAAGGAATGAAAATGGACAGAGCATCTGACAGCACAAAGGATAATGGCAAAAAGCAGGCCTGTCAATCCTACATAGCCCTCCTCACAAACATGTGAGGGCTATAGCCAAATTTAGAAGCACTGTCTCACAAACAGGTCAAACATAGTATGAAATAGTCACAGAGTCATAACTTACACATAACATTCCAGACACGACCTTGACCATAGTGAAGTATGGCCTGTTCCACTGGCAGGTTGAGCCCACCAGAGGTAACGGCACAGAATTTATACAGTCAGGATGGTGTTGTCCCAGGAATCCTCAACATTGACTCTCGACCCCATAAAGACTCATGGTATCAGGTCAAACCTGGGCAAGAACAATTCCTGCTCATTACCAGGCTCCTCAGTCCCCTCCACTGATGAATCAGCATTTTTCACTTCAAACAGCATTTAGAGGAAGCAGAGGGGTAGTAAAAGCGCAGAACGCTGAGGTACAGTGGTAGTGTCCCTACTCCTGGACCAGGAGGCTGGGGGCCAAGTCCCAAGTGCTCCAGAGGTGTGTAATAGTATCTCTGAACATGCTAATTAGAAAAATAGGTAAAATAAAAACAAGTTTTGTACCAATGGCGGGGCATTAATGTTACCACCACTGACCACACTGGTTGAGTCCCAAATGCCACAGCTGCAGATTGGGTTTGAAGCAGGTTCCAAGGGAACCAACAGGAGGGACAAACATACCTGACCTTATCCTCCCCAGAGAGGATTCAGCTTCCTGCTTGCTCCAATCAATTCTCTCACTGGGTACAACCAAACTGCGGCCCAGAGCATGATCTATCCATCGACACTGGCGCATAGCAACCAACAATTCATGATAATCCTGGCCCCTCTCTGATGCCCTATCAGTGCGCTCTGGACAGATTTACATTGCACTGTGCACACTGGCAACGTGCATTGAAAGACTGCAATGGGGACGTTTGCTCACAGGGACAGGCACCAGCTTGCAGGCTGGAACTGGCTGTATCTCAGGTCTGCTCATTTGCTCTCTTAGCACTTGCTCACTTCACACCTATCTGCATGCTCACAGTATCCCTGTCTTGCTTTGTCTTATTGTGTCAATTGACGCACTCACAAAACCAGGCAGCTTGCTTTGTTGGTTCGCAGGCCTCCATCAGGTAAACCTTGCGAGATGGCAGCATGCTGTGTCAATCTCTCAGCTGCAACATGTGCCAGCAGCATGCACTGGATGTGTAGCAAGCTGGCAGCTAAGTATCAAACACTTTGGAGAGTAGTCCTCTGTGAAGTCCATGGAGGCATCTGTCAGTAAGGGTCTTTCTTTTTATGACCATGTTCACAGTTGGAGATACTCCTAGAAGATACCAGTTAAGTTTGTCGTGAATTTTGTCCCTTTAAAGCTTCTTTAACTCCTCATCACGTGTGACATTTCAGAGTCTCTTTCTCCCCACCCCAATTTCTCAACCTCTCCCTTTACCTGAGGCATGGTGATTCTCACATTAAACCACTGCTAGTCGCATCTCCCTAATACAAGAGCAGCCTATGGTCCGATAGGATTATGGTGACTTTTACAAATCAGCAAGTAATTTCAGGATGGGTGAGAGATATACTGTGAATTTTGTATCTCCAGAACATGCTGTTCAGCTTATTTAGTCCATGTTTGCTTTCCAAAAAGCCATACCTTGCCTTTAATGTGAAAATCCAGAGATTTCAGTTAATTGCTCATTAAGTTCACCACAGAAAGTTAGTGCTGGTAACTAACAGCATAAGTATATTTTTAATGACATGATCATGTCTAAAATGGTATAAATCAGCCTCTGATTCAGAAAGCGAACACTGAAATTATTCATTCTCATTTCAACTTATAACAGAGTCTTCATGGAGATTTTTAAAATGAAAACATTACAATGCTTATTTTTTTCTTACTTTTCCTTTATTTCTGCTGTCTGTCTTAACAAATTGTTTCTTACCCTGTCTTTATTTATTTTTCTGTACCTGATTTGACTCAAATGCATCCATTTATTCTGAACATTCTGGACTTTGTTAGGAAAATACACAGTTGATCCTGCAATTCATTAAGCCCCAATGCCTTGTGCCCTTGTCACATTCAGCCAGTTACAATGCATACTTTTATAAGTTACAGAGCAAGAACATTTCAAGTTAAAAGACACAGAAAACTACAAGGTGTCATACTGTTGCAAGATCCAGACTATTTAGTCATTTATCACATTGCTGTTTGCGAGAACTAACTGGATGAAAATTGGCAACTGTTTCTCCTGATTATAAGCATTAGACTTAAAAGGTTCTTCATTGGCTGTGAAGTGTACCAAGGCTTCTGAGGTTCTGCAAAAGACTATATAAGCACATCTTAGTTTTCTTATATAACCCAACTGGTTCAAATGGTTCATGATCTGCTGACTTGGATGTGAGTTTGTGAAGCTATGAAGAATCAGTTTCTCGAAGCATAGAGTTATTTATTGAGCATATACTTCCCTCTGAGGTGGTTTGCTTTACCTGTGAGGAAAATTGCTCTGATTTCTTATGGACATTGATAGTTTTCCACCCCTGTCCCAAGTAGATGTTATCATATTATTGTTATTCCTCACAAATATTTCAGTAATCATATCTGAGTGCCTTTGTTATTTTTACTTGCTGTGCTTGTCTTTTTATCACGGGCAAAGGCTTAGTGGTTATTTATTATTTTTGCTGATCATGCAATAGAAGGTAAACTGCTTTGACAGCATCTTTATTAACTTATGTTAGGACATAGCAGTACAGTATGTTATTAACAGTCTAAGGTGTCCAGTGATGGATTTTAACTTTAGGGACTGGAATGCTTCAGACATTCATAATACCACAATCTCCAATTATGTTGATATTTGGCTGATGGCTTGAAGCTATTTCTCACAGCAAAGAACATCACAAGAGTCCAGTTCTGGAATGTGTGACCTCTATAGCAATTGTCAAAGCGTATATAATTAACAGAGATTGACTTTCACAAGAGTGTTATTCATGCCCAAGTCCCATAAGTGTCGCTAGTTAGGCTAGCATTTATTGCCTGTCCCCACTTGCCCTTGAGAAAGTGGTACTCGATTGATATTCAGCACATGAAGTGATTCTTATCTCATTATCAGTGAGCATGATGTTGGACTGGTGTAACAATCAAGGTTTCAAGTTGCTTTGCTCTTTATTGAATAATTCATTTTTAATATCCTTAAAACAATTAGCACAGCTCCTTGGAATTTAAGAACTCCCAACTGTTATAAAAAGGATGTTAGCCATTGTGTTTGTGACATTGGTTTTGCTAATTGAACAGTTATGGATTTAGTCTCGGTTTCAGCTATTTCAGTTTGTTAAATGGCAGTTGTGATTCAGATTAACAGCATGAGTGTGATTTTTGTTTCAGCTGAGGTAGACTTGGGACCATCCTCCTTGCACTTCCCCGGAGAGTGAAACATAATTATGATAAACCAGCACAAAAGTGCTTTCAAGAAACACAGGCCAGGATGAAGCATCCATGGGCAATGGACCAAGGCTCTGTCTTAGGGCAGAGAATACATGAAGAGGAAGAACTTTGATATTCGTGGGCATATATTTTGCCCATTATAGGAACTATGTTGGTCTGGCATATCAAATGAAGATTTCAAATCATTGCTTCATGATTTCAGCGAGGAATTGTCCTATTAAGCAGTTCACTGAAATGAGGGTTTGATGCCTTAACTTTACATCAAAGGGTTTAAAATAAGATTGAAACAATGCTAATTCTCCTGAAAACTAGTGTTTCATCAGAGTGACAGGCTCAGTATCACTGTCTGCTTATAGAAAATATTTTTAAATAATCTGCGCCACAGGACAAATCAGGTTTGATTTTCTGTTCAAAGCCAAAACATTTTTCATGGAATTTACAGTAAGTCGTGAACCTCAATTCAAAGCCATTTCCACAAAATATAATTAACCTTAACATATATTCCCTTTCTGCTGTACTAATAGCATTTTTCAGTTTTGCATTTCATATTAAAACCCATTTTTATATGCATTCCCATACCCAGTTACCCTATGGAATATATAAGTCCCCTACAAACATCTGAGCTGTCTGCATTGACAGAAGTTTGAAAGCATAACATAAACTGGACTTAATTTAATAAACAAAATTAGTCAAAGTGACATGAATTGTTAACCATGAATTACACACATCTATGGGAATAGATATCAGAAAAGGAATAATGTCTGAGTTAATGGGAGAAAACTCTATTTATTGGACCTTTGTTATATATTTGAGTGGGGAAGTATGATAGAAATAGTTGGGCTTGAGAAACAGCACATTGTCCCCAGTAGATTGGAATATTTCAATTGCTCTTTGATAGGATAATCCGGATTTCTGTCAAGCGGTTATTTCAGAAACAGGAGGTCTGTGCCGAGCTGGGAGCTGCTCCCCTTCAACAGATTAGTCATCAATCACTCCGAACAATATCCAAAGCATAACTGTGACCTGTGAGCTGAGGTCATCAGTAAACAACTTGTTATCATAAAAATGCAACTACTCCAAAATCAAGAGTGTGTTGCTGGAAAAGCTCAGCAGGTCAGGCAGCATCCGAGGAGCAGGAGAATCAACATTTCAACTATAAGCCTTTCATCAGTAAAGAGGCTTGTGGGCCGGGGGGGCTGAGAGATATATAGGAGGGCGGTGGGGCTGGGAGCAAGGCAGCTGGAAATGTGATAGATAGATGAAGGCAAGGGGGAAGGTGATAGGTCAGAGAGGAGGGTAGAATGGATAGATGGGAAGGAAGATGGACAGGTCAAGAGGACAGTGCAGAGTTGGAAGCTCAGGATTGAGATAAGGTGGGGGAGGGAAAATGCGGAAACTGGTGAAATCCACATTGATCCCATTTTTTTGCAGGGTTTCAAGGCAGATGATGAGGTATTCTTCCTCCAGGCGTCGGGTGGTTAGGGTTTGGCGATAAAGGAAGCCCAGGACTTGCATGTCTTTGGTGGAGTGGGAGGGGGAGTTAAAGTGTTCGGCCACGGGGCACTGGGGTTGGTTGGTGCATGTGTCTCAGAGATGTTCCCTGAAACAATCCACAAGTTGTTGTCCTGTTTCCCTGATGTAGAGTTGACCACATCGGGTGCAATGGATACAATAGATGACATGTGTGAAGTACAAGTAAATTTCTGTTGGATGTGGAAGTATCCTTTGGGGCTTTGGACTGAGGTGAGGGGGGAGGTGTGGGGACAGAGTTAAGTGGGGAGGTGTGGGGACGGAGGTGACGGGGAGGTGTGGGGACTGAAGTGAGGGGGGGAGGTGTGGGAGCAGAGGTGAGTGGGGAGGTGTGGGGACAGAGGTGAGTGGGGAGTTGTCGGCCCCATGGCCAAATTTCCTCTACATCAGGGAGACAGGATGCCAACTTGTGGATTGTTTCAGAGAACATCTCTGAGATACCTGCACCAACCAACCCTATTGTCTCATTACCGAACACTTTAACTCCCCCTCCCACTCTGCCAAGGACATGCAAGTCCTGGGTCTTCTCTCTCCCCAAGCCCTAACCACCCTATGCCTGGAGAAAGAATGCCTCATCTTACGTCTTGGGACTCTCCAACCACACGGGATTCATGTGGATTTCACCAGTTTCTTCATTTCCCCCCACATTATCCCACTTCCAAATCTCCAACTTGCCACCGCCCTCTTGACTGTCTAACCTCCTTCCCACCTATCTGCTCCACCCTTCTCTCCAACCTATCACCTTTCCCCCCCACCTTCAACTACTTATCACATTCCA
>NC_057724.1:32469297-32486169 GCF_004010195.1 Chiloscyllium plagiosum | reverse complement strand
TTATCTCTCAGCCCCCTGGCCCACAAGCCTCATTCCTGATGACGGGCTTATGGCTGAAACGTTAATTCTCCTGCTCCTCAGATGTTGCCTAACCTGCTGTGCTTTTCCAGCACCACATTCTCGAGTCTGATCTCCAGCATCTGCAGTCCTCGCTTTTTCCTGGACTACTACAAAATAGTGTAAAATTTCAATAGCGTGTATCTGCTGCTCTATAAGTTTAGCATCCTTCCATTATTAATACTGTTTTAAATATTGTTGCTATAGTGGTTGCTCAGCTCTGTACTACAGTAATGTTGTAGTATTTTTCTTTTTACCTGCCAGTATTTTCAATTGCATTTCAGTAATCCTCAAACTAAATTCTTCAATAAAGCTTTAAACTTTATGAACTGGCTGTTGTGGAGTGACTTTCCGTATCAACGCTTTTAAATTCTGATTGCTTCTGTCGGTACTGCTTGCTGGATTTTCCTTCCTTTCATAGTCCAAAATCAGGGCTTCCCACCTTTTTCAGGATTTCCCACTTTCTATGGCTAAAATAGAGTTTTCCCGCTTCACAGTAAAATGAACATTTTCCGACCTTGAACAGTCCAAAATACAATATGCATAGACTGCACAAATCTTTAAATAAAGCACTCCATTTAAACGTTATAGATCTACCGAATAAAATTATGGTTTAATTACTGAATTCATTTTAAATGTTGCAGCTTTTCCAACTATTCTTCTTTGGCTAGATGCTTTGCCAAAATTTCTCTAAATTTACTCTATTCCGTTTGAAATATATACCAAGGCCTTCCCGATATGGCAAACCTAATATCAAGTATTTTTCTGGTACTTTCACTGTCCCTTGCAGTTGTAGCTTGCGGAGCTCACTCACAATGAAATTCAAGCTTATTTTTGAGAAATAAGAACTCTCTTTTTTCATTTTATTGCTGTAATAAATCAAGTAAGCCTGACTGGAAAAGAACATTATTTATTGCTGATCACCAAAACAGAACCATTACCCATGGCGTACAGGCTGGTTGCAGCCTGGATCAGACTATTTTGCAGATCTATCCCTGTCTCTTCATTGTAAAAGGGCTCAAGTACTGTGTTCCAGCTGGGCAGGTCATTGCCTGTTGCCAAGGGAACTCATGCACAAAGAGGGAGATTAGTGATTCCCCACATCACTCCCCTTGCGGGTCTGAGAATTGCCCCTCACTGCTGTGATGATGGAGCCCATGGCCCCATTCCTGTTGCTTCCTGGGACCAGTCAGGGGAGGCGTATAATAAGTAGGTGAATGTCTCTTCCATGAAGACTGAAGAGGCACTGCACGGGTTTTGTCCTCACTGGTATGTCCACTGAAACAATTGCCTCGGTGGGGGGTACTAGCCAAAGGTGGTCACCATGTTTTTTTTTTCTTTTTATTGCAATCTTCTCCCCAGTTTTGACCTTGTATGATACCGTTCCATTCTTTTACGGATAACTCCTGGGATCCCTGGAGACCGTCCCCAAAGATCCTTACCTGGACCATATCTGCCCCAAGTAATGTTGAAGACCTAGGAAAAAAACTTTGACTCCGTGATGTTCCATGGAGTTGGAGCCCATTTTTATGACTTTCACCCTCTCTTCAACAGGAAATAATCCATCCTTATCAGTTCTGTACCCAAGGTACATTATGCTGTTTCCCTGGAACATATATGTGTTTCCCTTTTTAGCTGGATGTTGAATAACAACAAAAGTTCTCCTTCACATGCTCTTCTGTAGCATCTCCTGAGGTGACAATATCATCCAGGCAGACTGCTACTGTGGGCACCTCTTTGAAGGATGTTCTCTACTGTCCTTTGAAAAATGGCGCAAGACAAAGATACCTCAAAGGGCAAGTGAGTGTACTTGTACAGTTATAGATTCATCCAGTGAATGACTTCCTGGATTATCCTCAAGCTCCAGTTGGAGGTAGGTGTGGCTGATCTTCAATTTAGAAAATAGTTGACTGCCAGCCAGCTTTTCAAAGAATGGTGGCACAGGATATAGTTCTGAGTGGGAAACTCTCTTGATGGTCAATTCCCATAGAGATGGACCAAGCTCTCATGTTTTACAACTGGGACTACTGACACAATCCATTCACCAAATTTTACTGGCCATATGATGCCCAGATCCTCTAAACATTCCAATTTGCCTCTACTCTGGTGCATCAGGCATAGGGGACTGGTAGTGTCTTGAAATATTTAGGTTAGGCCTCTGATTCTATATAAATCTTTACCCTGATGCCTCTTATCTTCCTGAGGCCTTCTTGAAACTCTTCAGGATACTTCCCAACAACTACATATAGATCACCAGCACCCATTTTAAAGATTTGTGACAGTCCAGGCAGATTCAGAGTTGGACATTTACCTGGAACTTTATCTTAACTGGGACCACTCTGGGTGCACTGATGTAATTTAGCTGTATCAATTCTACATCCAAGAGCTATTATTTGCAAAGCCCTGCCTTAAGGTGGCTTTGGGTGATAAGCATTTTGTCTGTCTCGGTAACCTTGCCTGAGGAGGACCCTGTGACAACAAGTGCAGCATGGATATTCTTGCTTCTCACTGTATTGTGGAGAAACATCCCATCCAATTCTGATACCTTGCTGCCTCTGACACCAATCATTCTTCCTTGGCAACCAACAGGAGCTGTAAGTATTGTCTGCTGGAGATTTGTCCTACAATATGGGGGCAGCCCAGGGCTGCGGACAATACCATCTATTGACTCCTAAAGCTTCTAAACCCCCTTCTTCATGTTTTCATGGTAAAGGTCCAGTTGTATGCTTCCCTGAGATCCATATCTGGTTTGTTCAGTAGCTTCCTTAGGATACACAATCCTATTAATTCCATAAACTAAATTATCCCTCAATATTTCCTAAAGTGCTGACCCATACTCAAAGTGGTCACCCAATTTTCAGTCTCAACAAAAGTTCAGGAACTGGTTCTCCAGGAAGTCTATTTGCCATGTTAAACCTTGTTGGATGTAGGTTTGCTCACTGAGTTGCACGGTTCATTTCCAGATGTTTCATTACCTAACTAGGTAACATCTTCAGTGAGCCTCAGGTGAGGCAATGCCGAAAATTCCTGCTTTCTATTTATATGTTTGAGTTTCTTTGGGTTGGTGATGTCATTTCCTGTGGTGATGATATTTCCTGTGGTGAAGTTACTTCCTGTTCCTTTTCTCAGGGGGTGGTAGATGGGGTCTAACTGAGGCCCACTGAAGATGTTACCTAGTAAGGTAATGACACATCTGGAAATGAACTTTGCAGCTTAGCGAGCAAACCTACATCCAAAACCTCAACCTGAGCTGCAAATTTCAAAAAATGTTAAAGGTGTAATGCTGCAGGATAACAGGCAGCTTGGGGTCATACCCGTTCCTCTATCATATCTATCTGTTTATCAAAAGTATTTTTTTGACTCTGGGTTCGTCAGGCAAGTTAAACTTCTTATAAGATTTAGAGTCATGACCCCACAAGCAGTCAGGAGAATGACCTTTAGTTAGTGATCCCCCCGCCATCCCGTTGCATGAGGAAAGTATCCCAATCATTCAGTGCACTGGGGCCTCATAAGGTTCCAGTTTTCCAAACAGCAGTATTTCCAATATTCCCCATCACAGTCTTACCTTGCGTTCATTGAAAGGCAAGGCTGTCCGAAACCTTCCTTTGTTCTTGCTGTGAGTGTAATAACTGAGGAAGCCTGACTGGAAGGAAGCATCCATTAGAGTTGAACATCAAAATACATCCATTACTCTTGGCATACATAGGCTAGTCCAGGACAGACTGTTCTCTATTCTGAACCCTCACCCTGCTTTATTTTAAATATTTTGTCTATATATTGTTTCTAGGCTCTTATTGGATTGAATAGTACAGTCTATTCATTACAGTTCAGTCCAGAGATTTTCTTAAATCAACCTATTCAGAGATGTTATTACAAATCTCTGCAGGAAGTAGGATTTGGACCGAGAACTGCTGACTGTGATGTTGAGACACTAACACTATTCCAGAAGAACCTGGTCTGCTTTATCATATCTGGAACTGTCACACACAACTGAATTACTTTCTCACCATCAAATCACCATGACAAAGTCTACTGCACCTGGTATTCCCAGCCAAGTACTAACCAGGCCTGAGTCTGCGAACTTCTGAGATCAGACAAGGTTGGGGGTTTTCAGATGACCGTTTCTGTAGAAAAACAGCAAAGGCACAAACCACAAACATTTTGGTTAACAGCCAAACACCGCCACTCACCTGCATTCTGCTGACACGCCCCCCACAGACCCCACTGTCACTATCCCACCGCCCAGAACCCCGAGGGGAACACTACCCCTGCTCATGCCTCCACCCCCATTCCCCCCACCATCACACCCACTCCAGGTACTGGCTCCGACCCCACTCCCAGCTCCACACCCACACCAGATCCCAGCTGCCAGCCCTGCCGAGTTTTCACCATCCCTCCAGACCTCCCACCCACTGAGGACGAACGATCAGTCCTCAGCAAAGGACTCACCTTTATCCCCCTCCGTCCACGCATCAATGAATTTAATACATGCCGTGACATCGAACACTTCTTCCGTCGCCTCCGCCTCCGAGCTTACTTTCACAATCAGGACTCCCACCCACCTTCCGAGGACCCCTTCACCCACCTCCAACACACTGCATCCACCTGGACACCCTGCACTGGCCTATTACCTGCCCTTGACCTCTTCATTTCCAACTGCCGCCGGGACATTAACCGCCTCAACCTGTCTACCTCCCTCCCCCACAGCTGCATAAGACTTTAGGTAAACCACATTTAGAGTATTACATGCATTTTTTGTCATTACCCTAAAGGAAAGATGTGGAAACTTTGTAGATAATGCAAAAGTAGGTTACCAGGGTGTTGCTTTGATTAGAATGACTTAGCTAGAAGGAGAGATTAGACAAGCTTGCATTGTTTTTGCTGGAGCATTGGGGCTCATGGATGAACTGATAGTATACAAAAATTATGATGGGCATGGATCGAGTAGATAGTTTGAGTATTTTACCCCGGGTGGCAATGTCAAATCCTAGGGGGCATAACTTTAAGGTAAAAAGGTGAAAGTTTAAAGGAGATATGTGTGGCGAAAATTTTGCACAGAAGGTGGTAGATGCTTGGAACGCACTATCAGGAGAGATGGTAGAAGCAAATATGATAGCAATGTTTAGGAGCCATTTAGACAAACCCATGAACAAACGGGGTATAAAGGGATATAGGCCATGTCCTGGCAGATGGGATTAGTTTAGAATGGCATCATGGTCAGCACAGCAATGGTGGACTAAAGAGCCTGTTCCTCTGCTGTACTGTTCTATGTTCTAATCAGTTTAAAATGAACTAGCCGAAAATGCAAGGTTTCTTGGTGAAAGGAAAATGAAATCTATTACTCACAATCCCTCCAATCAAAATAGTAAAAACATTATGTGATACGCACACAAAAACACAGATAATATGTTTAAAAGGGTTACGGTGTCTATTACAGACAGGAAGGTAAAATAAATAGCATTTTAAAGTTCTTGAATTATGAGAGTGAAACTTGACACCACAATTGTTTTGCTGTTGTCTTGTTTCCTCAACAGTGACAGAGTTTGCAGACGTCCTTGAGATCTCAATGAATGGCTGTTTTTCCAAGTTGCTTTTTCATTGGACACTGGTTCCTGAGCTGGAGACAGACAGGGAGAGAGGAACTTGTAACGTCATTGCTGTTATTTCTTTCCTTCTCTGCCTTTTTTACTTCAAACTAGTTCTTTGATATCGGTCCATTTATGTTTTCCTGAATCTGTTCCATTGTCCTTCTGAGTTAGCAGAGCACAGCAATTCAGGCAGCATCCGAGGACAGGCAAAATCGACGTTTCGGGCAAAAGCCCTTCATCAGGAATAAAGGCAGAGAGCCTGAAGCGTGGAGAGATAAGCTAGAGGAGGGTGGGGGTGGGGAGAGAGTAGCATAGAGTACAACATGTAGGTGGGGAAGGAGAGGGAGGTGATAGGTCAGGGAAGAGAGGGTGGAGTGGATAGGTGGAGAAGGAGCTGGGCAGGTCGGACAAGTCCGGACAGGTCAGGGGATCGAGTTTCTGGAGGTTAGAAGCTAGGATGAGGTGGGGGAAGGTGAAATGAGGAAACTGTTGAAATCCATATTGATGCCCTGGGGTTGAAGTGTTCCGAGTTGGAAGATGAGGCGTTCTTCCTCCAGGCGTCTGGTGGTGAGGGAGCGGCGGTGAAGGAGGTCCAGGACCTCCATGTCCTCGGCAGAGTGGGAGGGGGAGTTGAAATGTTGAGCCACTGGGCGATTTGGTTCATTTATGCGGGTGTCTCTGAGATGTTCCCTAAAGCGCTCTGCTAGGAGGCGTCCAGTCTCCCCAATGTAGAGGAGACCGCATCGGGAGCAACGGATACAATAGATGGTATTGGTGGATGTGCAGGTAAAACTTTGATGGATGTGGAAAGCTCCTTTGGGGCCTTGGATAGAGGTGAGGGAGGAGGTGTGGGTGCAGGTTTTACAGTTCCTGCGGTGGCAGGGGAAAGTGCCAGGATGGGAGGGTGGGTCGTAGGGGGGCCCACACCTGCGCCCTGCGCCCACACCTCCTCCCTCACTTCTATCCAAGGCCCCAAAGGAGCTTTCCACATCCATCAAAGTTTTACCTGCACATCCACTAATATCATCTATTGTATCCGTTGCTCCCGATGCGGTCTCCTCTACATTGGGGAGACTGGACGCCTCCTAGCAGAGCGCTTTAGGGAACATCTCCGAGACACCCGCACCAATCAACCAAATCGCCCCGTGGCTCAACATTTCAACTCCCCCTCCCACTCTGCCGAGGACATTGAGGTCCTGGGCCTCCTTCACCGCCACTCCCTCACCACCAGATGCCTGGAGGAAGAACGCCTCATCTTCTGCCTCGGAACACTTCAACCCCAGGGCATCAATGTGGATTTTAACAGTTTCCTCATTTCCCCTTCCCCCACCTCATCCTAGCTTCTAACCTCCAGCAACTCGATCCCCTGACCTGTCCGGACTTGTCCGACCTGCCCAGCTCCTTTTCCACCTATCCACTCCACCCTCTCCTCCCTGACCTATCACCTTCATCTCCTCCCCCACTCACCTATTGTACTCTATGCTACTTTCTCCTCACCCCCACCCTCCTCTAGCTTATCTCTCCACGCTTCAGGCTCACTGCCTTTATTTCTGATGAAGGGCTTTTGACCGAAACGTCGATTTTTCTGCTCGTCGGATGCTGCCTGAATTGCTGTGCTCTTCCAGCACCACTGATCCAGAATCTGGTTTCCAGCATCTGCAGTCATTGTTTTTACCTAGCCAAACACCATGGCCAATTGTGTCACAGAGACTGATCTGGATCTGCTTTATTTTTTAAAATATACTCCAAAGTGCTACTGCGCACAACTGAACAACCTTCCCACCACCAAACTCATCGGGTATTTTGTTTAAAACTACTAACCCACCCCCCCTTCTCCACCCTAGTAAAAACACCTGTGTAGCCAATTCAACATTTACACACTAAACCCAGTTAGGACAATGCAAACCATCAAACAAGTGTGGGGAGGTAGGAAGAGAGGGAAGTGACTAAATCAGAATGAAGCTAAAGGGACTGGATCTGCATTTTTTTAAAAAATCTAACCTTTTTCTCTAATCAACCTGTTCAGAGATGTTTTTATTTTGCTTTGAGACATTAGGAACCATCTTTAATTTATTTTGCCTCTTCTATGCCAGCTTCATTATTTTGTGGTCTAGAACAGAGTAACTGTTCCCTTCTTACCCCATTACTGTCGCCAAATAAAAAGAATTGGTAATTACCCAGTAGGTCAGACAGCATCTGTGGAATCAAGAAACAAAGTTAAATCAGTCTAATTTTAACTTTTGGGCAAGTGAATGAGTTTTGAATAAGTTGACAGGTCACCTTAAGTTTCAGATCAATGACCTTTGTGATGAAATACTTCCTACTGAGTTTGTCCCTCATTTTCTACTTTTTATATTTTAGTTTTCAAGTGTCTTGCCAAATAGCCTTAGGCAGCAGAACTGTACTAGAGTCTCAGGGATATCACCTGCCATCTGGAGATCCATGCTGCCTGTTTCCGGAAAAAATAAATACCAAAGCAAACACCAGTCAGGCACCATCTCGTACAGGCTGCTGGCCATTCAGATGCTGCCTGTTCTTGTGCTCAGCATTGCCACTGAGGTGGTTCTGTCTGCTACTAGAAACACAATCTGAATTCACTGACAGTGGATTTCTCAGATGGATGTTCAGAAACCAGGGACCTGATTGCTCATGCTTCTCAGAAGTGTCAGGAGCTATGTAACCCTGGGACAGTACATCAGAAAGCAGCCATCTGCATTCTATCCCCTTGGTACTTGTACAGTTCTGAGGAAGGTCACTTAACCCAAATTGTTAACTGATTTCTCCCCACAGATGCTGCCTGACCTGTTGAGCTTTCCCGCAACTTCTGCTTTTGCTTGTGCTTGCACAGATCTACCTTTAGTTCACACTGGTAAGGGGAGCATGGTATTTTTTTAAAATTCACTCATGGGACATGCACATCACTGGCTGTGGTAGCATTTATTCTTACTTGAATTTGCCCTTGAGAAGATGGTGGTGAGATGCCTCCATGAATTGCTTCAGTCTATTTTCAAAACAGATTACCATAGCTGGCAAATGCCACCTTTACTGTTGGGTACTGTACCCATATCAGTATGTATGGGTAAGGCTATGTCAAGTAATTTGCTACCATTAATCCTCCTAGTCCTATCTGGTGATTTGTGCAGAGGATATAAGACCATAAAGTACCTACTGAAAAGGCACATTTCTTAGATAAGAAGGTTTATTGTAAAAGAAAAATAATTGCAACTACATTTGATCAGGTATAATTATTAGGGCCTTAGATACAGATTCATCTGTTCCCTCTGGAAACTAGAATACAACTCCTTGTTTCCAACCATTGACTATGTAAGACATCAGTAGAATGGAAGAGCCAATGTGACATGAACAATCATTAATCAGAACTATTTCCTTTCACAAAATCTCTCCCAAGCTTTCATTCTCATAGTTAATCCATTATACAATCACACATAACTGCATCACATTTGCTGCCATCCCATCTCCTTCCAACTTCACAACTGTAGGTAGTCTAGATGTTTTATACTCTTCTCAGAATGCACACTCTTTGGACTTGGTAGAATGGGAGGGGAGCTGAAAATGTGTTGCTGGAAAAGCGCAGCAGGTCAGGCAGCATCCAAGGAGCAGGAGAATCGACATTTCGGGCATAAGCCCTTCTTCAGGAATAAATTCTTGAAGAAGGGCTCATGCCCAAAACGTCGATTCTCCTGCTCCTTGGATGCTGCCTGACCTGCTGCGCTTTTCCAACAACACATTTTCAGCTCTGATCTCCAGCATCTGCAGTCTTCACTTTCTCCTAGAATGTGAGGGGAAGAAATCTCATGCCTCAGAGTGGTTGTCCTTCATTCTATAGATAATTTCTCCACTGGATGATCTCTTGTCACTGGTATATCCTTCATGACGAATGCCATTCTTTGTGGACGTGGTTATTGGCTCATTACTTTTTCTGAAGAATTCTTAATCTCCTGTGTTTTCTTCATAGAGGAGCTCTTCTCTTCTAACTCACCTAGTTGACCAATACCCTCATCTGGGGGAACGTTAATCTTGTGAATGCCCAACAGGGAACACAGCTGTTCTGTTGAAACAAGTTTTTTTTTCTTTGTGTATGCTGGGTTTATGGATCAGGCAGTTATTTTCTAATTGAAAGATGTGGTTCATTTCTTGTAGCATCCTGGATGCCTAGGCAAGACTGTTTCTTCCTCTTGACCGATCCTGAATCAATGGACAGTGGTTTGAGTCCCATGTAGTGATACGCAGCTCATCTGTCTTGATTTGTTCATCAGACTAGACATTTTCAGTATCCCATGGCTTGACTAGAGAAGTAAACCTTTTCTGAATTTTAGTCATTTTACTGAAAGATGACTGCTTGTTTAGCACTATGACAGGAATTGAAATCCAGACTTGCCAATTCTATGTACTTGCAGATTTGACAATAGGATCTTCAATCTCAGTTGGGATCTCTGCCTACCACATTGTGAAGTGTACAGACAGGGCTCAGTCAGCAATGTCTAAATGTCCCTGATGTTTCTTTCCAATAGATCTTCTCCAAGGGAAGCTGGACTAAGTAGATTTTTGTTATATCCTAGTAAATCATCGAGCATGGTGAAATGCTATTAGTGCTCAAACTGAGTGTTCTTGGTTAACTCGCTGGAGTTTTGATCTGGTCATCCTTCACCATGAAAGTGACAAATGGTAATACCGTCTTGGTCACACTTTTGTTCTTATCAAATTTGGTGGAGTCTCTTTTGATTTGCTGATTGCTGTTTCTTTTCAAAATGTGTGAAACTTTTCTTTCATGACAGGTCACTTCAGCAGATTTTTTCATCTTTTTGAGTTCTGCTTTGAGTTTGCAAGTTTAATCTCCTTTTCTACATCTCTATAACTGTGTGCTAATCTGCATTTAGCATTTAATTTTGAAGCAATGTTATAACTTAACCTTTGCCTCCATAGAGTTCAGGATTTGTTCTTGCATGGTTTATCACAGACATTGAATCTGCTAGAAAATATTAACTCTTTTGCTACTTTTTCCCAATGTGCTGATTAATTTCTTTTACTGTAAACCTGTTCAAGCTTTGTATCATTACAAGTTGTGTACACTACTATTCTTTTAGCTTGTATTCCTGCATTCAGAATTGCTATTTTAAAGTGAATTATGTAAAACTTGCAATACTGCAGCACTAGTCTCCCTTCCCTCACCCTTCCATTCCTTCTTTTAGTGGAACCTCGAGAAGGCTAAACGTCAATGGTAAAGTGCTTAGTGAGAGGTTCTCTTTTCATGAGAATTGTCTTTTACCTTCTGTTGCCTTCCATTGTTTGCACATTTTTCATAAAGTAATGTCTTTGCTCTTAGTCAGATAGCGTTCTTCGTTAAGGCCTCTTTATTTTCTAAATGCAGTTTTTTTTCTCCTCCATCCCTTGCCCATACTCTTGCTCCAGAACTTCTTACTAGCTTCTGAATGAAGTTTTATTTTAAGTGCACAGGATTTGCAGCACTGACTTTCCATGTTCGGAGACATAATCACCATGAACCTCAGCTCCTCGACATCAGCACCTTTAAATCCAGCTCTTTGATTCATGGATCATCTCATCTCAAGTTATTTTGCTATAGGCTTAAGAACTCTACATGCTTGTCATTGATGAAGAGGATGCTTCTTGAGCAGCAGCACACAGCGTACAATGAGCCAGGAGGTGATCAAAGTGTATTGTGCATGAGTTCAGATTGAATTCGAAGAGTCCACGTCAAATGAGAGTGACACAAGGTTCTAAATGTTGCAATGAGATTTCCTTCTAATGGAAATTAAGGCCACTGCACACAGCAGCAATCACAGCACTCATACAGATAAGTGCAGATGTTCACCAAAGGCTTGCACATTCTGAATGACACCTGACATAGGAAAGAGTTCCTATGTGATTGCATTATTCCACTGATCAGCAACAATGCATTCTACAGCTCAGTTAG
Organism: Chiloscyllium plagiosum; assembly: GCF_004010195.1. Classification (NCBI taxonomy): domain Eukaryota; kingdom Metazoa; phylum Chordata; class Chondrichthyes; order Orectolobiformes; family Hemiscylliidae; genus Chiloscyllium; species Chiloscyllium plagiosum. Next base: position 32,474,571 of record NC_057724.1, on the reverse strand, counting down.
GGTGGCATGGTGGCTCAGTGGTTAGCACTGCTTGCCTCACAGTGCCAGGGACCTGGGTTTGATTCTAGCCTTCGGTGACTGTCTGTGTGGAGTTTGCATATTCTCCTGGTATCTGCAGGGGTTTTCTCTGGGTGCTCCAGTTTCCTCCCACAGTCCATTGATGTGCAGGCCAGGTGAATTGCCCATAGTGTTCAGTGCATTAGTCAGAGGGCTGGCTGGGTTACTCTTCGAAGAGTTGCTGTGGACTTGTTGGGCCGAAGGTCCTGTTTCCACAGCATAGGTAATCTAATTCTACAGCTCACTTCCAACATGATATGTGGTCGGACCTTGAGGGTGTTGGATAGTGAAAGTGAGCATGGAAGTGTGGACTGGGCTCAAAGTTTTATTCCCTTCAAAACAGGTACTGTATGATTAGGTTCTGTCTGCGAGGAATATGTATTAATATATGTAACTTGCAACACATCCCAGTGCAATGAAATGCTGGAAGTGCTCAGAAGGTCAGGCAGCATTTGTGGAATGAGAAATAAAGTGAATTTTTCAGGTTGATGACCTTTCAACAGAAATGAGCTTCATGTAGGGTCTGAACAAAGTAGAAAATGGAAAAGAAAAGTACTGTTTCTAATGATGGAAAAGATTTAAGTAAATTGTTTTTAAAACAAAAACAATGATGACAAGAGGAAAATACATTTCCGTGCAATGAGTTGTTTGAATCCGCTTGACAGTGTGGTCAGGTGAAGGTTTAACTATGAGGATGTTGGGTTATTGTTTGGAAAGGAAAAGGACGCAGGGTTCAGAAGAGAAGTCACAGGAATGAGAAAAGGCAAATTTCTTTCAGAGAACTTTCACTGAGTCGATAGGCTGAACAGCTTCTTCTGCACTGCTGATGTTTAAATGGTTGCATAATTTTTGTACATTGAAAGTTAAGTGAAAGTCCATAGAAACTCTACCTTTGAACTCACTTGAAAGAGAGGTCGTGAAGCAGAATGAGTTCAGAATCAATTTCAGACAGCAAGATTATTGAGTTAAAAGGAAATATTGAATACTGAAGCAGTAGAAAGTACCATAAAGCAGAATTGTTACTTTAAATACAGTTAGAAACCTGGTATAAATTGTACCTCAAATTGTACTCAATTAGGATATTTTATTCTTTCATTCAAACTGATATGTTGCCACAAATTTCAAAATCTTCCATGGATCATTGAGTGTCATAATAAGACATCTGAAAAAAAAGAGCTGCTTTCTAAGGTATTCTGTAATGTAATTAAGAGCAGCAACTACGTAATATTTGATTAAAATAGATGGAAATGGCTGAACCATAATAGAAGCTTTCTTAATAATTATGTGAGTTCATTGCCTGTGATTTTACACGATTGAAAATGATTTTTTTAAAAATATACAAAACCATTTTCTGATAATGTTGGAGTGCAACAGCCAGATTCTTAGCAATTTAAATGATTTAATTCAAAAGCTTTTTAAATATGCCTATGAGCAACATTCCTGAAGAAGGGCCTGTGCCCGAAACGTCGAATCTCCTGTTCCCTGGATGCTGCCTGACCTGCTGTGCTGTTCCAGCAATAAAGTTTCAACTTTGATCTCCAGCATCTGCAGACCTCACTTTCTCCTCTATGAGCAACATTGCATCTCAAAGGATAAGTATAATTTTATTAATCTCCTAAAAGACTTGAAAATGAGTTCAACGAACAACCGTCTCAATGGTGAATATAAACATGGTCAGTTTTGCAGGTAGCTCAGAGTTCTTGTGAGATCATTTTTCAACCTTTTTCGAAAGATTGCAAAAGTTCGTGATTGTGCAAGTTATGTCAATTTTATCTGAACTGACAACTCTACCTTCAGCAATTCTAGGGTCAGAGGGACTGAGGATGTGACCACGTTTTTAATCCATGCATCAGGACTTCACACTTAACATGGCAGAGTTGCAGGAGGTGCAGAGAGAGAGAGAGAGAGAGAGAGAGAGAGAGTGTGTAGCAAGTCTATAATGAAGATATAAGATTTTCTATTGGAAAATAATCAAGAAGGCTAATGGAATGCTGGTCTTTATAACCAGAGGAGTGGAGCACAACGATGCAGAAGTTATGTTGAAGTTATAAAAAAAACCCTGGTTAGACCCCACTGGAGTACTGTGAACAGACCGGAGGACCATATTTCCCTTGGAGAGAGTATAACATCTGTTTACAAGAATGACACCTGGACTTGATGAGTTAAGTTACAAGTAGAGATTACACAAATTAGGCTTGTTTTTCTCTAGAATTTAGAAGGTTAAGGGATAATCTGATCCAAGTCTTCAAGATAGTAACATGAAAAGACAGCATGGTTAAAAGATAAATGGTTTCCACTGGTGGGATTCCAGAACTAGAGGGCATAGTCTAACATACAGGGCCAATCATTCAGAGGAGATGTTAGGAAGAACTTCTACATACAAAAGGTGGGTGAGGTTGGGAATGGTCTTCCACTAATAGCAGTTGATGTGAGATCAGATGCTAGTTTTAAATCTAAGCAAGGATATTATCTAGCTCAACAAAGCATTAAAGGATGTGGGTCAAAGACAAATACAGCAAGCTTTGTTTTAACTAGTACACTATGAACCGACAGTCATGATAATCCAGCAGAAGTCTGGATTATCTGAAATACCTGAAATTTTCTGTACTATCACGATGTCAGCGATACTCAAATAGTGTCAGTTGAGGGTGCAAGTAAGAAAGCTCTTTGCAGGTAAGTTTTATGAAAGCCAAACTTGCATTATTATTTCAGTAATTTATGCTGTAAGCATAACAGTGATGTGTATACCACTGCCTTACATTTCTATTACTTAGTGTGTTATTACATTGCTTATGTGGACCTCTTAACAAACAAGAATATTTGATGAACAAGTACATTCCTCATTGCCAAATGTTTGTTTTACATAGAGGTAGATCACCAACCAGCCATGATCTCTTTGAATGGTTGAACAGGCTTGAGGGGTTGAATGGTCTACTTCTATTCCCATGGATAGGACTGGTGTTGCAGAGCTCGTGGTCAAGCTTCAAATAACCAGCAATTCAACTTGATAACATGACTCCTTCCAATTTTTAAAAATGGTGCTAACCAGACATGAGTAAAATTAGAAAAGCTTACAAACAAGATAGAGTAAATAAAAGTGATACAGCTGAAGACAAAGCCCCCAGACATGAAAGCATATTGAGACATTAGTACAGTCATTTCTGCTATAATGCAGTAGTTTTGTTCTCATGCAATCCTGTGTTATAAGAAAATTGTGTATTAGCAGCACCACTTAAACTATTAGGGCCAAAATCGCATTACATCCAGTACATGCTTTAAAGATTTGCACTTTAGAAACACAGTGTCCCCAATTCGTCAATCACATTACAATGAATTCACATTAACAAGATGCACATTAAAACAGAACAACCCGTACCAATATTTTCTGAGTTGAAATAATACTTGTTGGCAACTAGTGGTAATTTTGTATTTTAACTAATGTTGTGTCAATAGGTTTGAAATTGTAGCTTATTCTTCAGTGATTAATCCTTTTCCTGTGTCTACAGTTAAGATTTTGTGTATTTCCAATTGTTGATGACATTGTTTATCTTCCATCCTCACGTACACAGCCTGCTCCCTTTCACCAGGCAGTATTCGATTGCAACAGGGAACAAGACAGTGTGTTATAGCTTCCTTATATAGTGAACAAAAGATGGAAAATAACATAACTCAGTTGAGAAATTATGCAATGTCTTGATTCTGTGCTTTAGCAAAAGTTGCTGTAATCTTATCTGCAAGAGGCCTGACTAATGATGATTCATCTATTTGGCTGAAACCACGTAGACAATGAAACCACCCAAACGAAAACCATTGGCCAAAACTGTAGTGAGTTTCTACTCAAAATTCACCTATTTCAGGAAATATTTGTTGATCTAATTCTGAATGTTAAATCATGGAATAGAAATGAATGGAGACAGTAAAATCTACTTTCATCAGCTGATTTCAAAATGGTTTTATTTATGTACTGGTCTATACCTTATGACGTTGAACACAATAAGTTGGAAAATATGGTCACTATTTATTTCTTTAAAATAAAGCCACAGGGAGATATCACAGAAAGAAACTGTAATGTAAACACAATGGAGAGTTTTAATCATGGTGAAAATGGAGGTAAAGCCCAGAATTCAATTCTAAACCCTAAATATGTGGCACTTCCCATTTTCATGGGGACAGGAACAGAGTTGATCAAAGTTTGCAAATGCAGTTGCAGAGATGACTTGCCATTTCAATCAGCAGTTGTCTCCACTCTTGCCTCAATTCTTCCAACTCTGTACAACTACCTTATCTTTTCAATTTCTCCGCATGCCTTCCCATCCAACTCTTCTCTACACTGAGCTTCATCTGTCACTTATCAGCCTATTGTGCCAGCCTATGCTCTCTTGCTATCTATCCTCCTCACAGCTCACTATACTTGTGCCACCTACAAATTTGAAATGGTGCCTTCCACACCAATGTCGTCAGCATTAATGTTGATTAGGCAAAGGTAGGAGTCTCCCTTCTTCCTCTAGTTCAAACAGTGACCATTTACCACTACTCCTAACTTTTCCCAAACTGATACTAACATTAACAATGGCTTCATATTTATACAACCGTAAAAGAAAAAACCCACCATAGATTCTCATCCCTTGCAATTTTAGCCAGACTTGCTTGAAAGTTTCCATGTATGAGCATTGAATAGTGACAGGATCAGTGAGATAATTGGTTGACTAGGCTGCTAATAGCCATTCATTAGACTCCTGTGTAAAGAATGATGACTTGGAATAAATAAGAGGATATCCAGTAAACAGGCAACTATATAATATAAAGTGTCAGCATCTTCAGGAAAGAAGAAATTGCATATCTGTCAGTATGGAAAGTGCCAACGAGTTGTGCAGCAAAAATATCATGCAGAGGTAGTTCTGTAAGGTAGTATAACAGGAGACAGACAGCCAAATTAATTTTACAGTGGTGCGAATACAGGGGCAGAAAAGCTGAATTAAACCAAAGACCCCCAAAATAGACACTCCAATGGTCCCTGATATGACATTTGAATTCAAAGTTTGTGAGAAGATTTGTAGCTCGGGTGCTTGTTGCTGTGGTTCTGTTCGCCGAGCTGGAAGTTTTGTTGCAAACGTTTCGTCCCCTGTCTAAGTGACATCCTTAGTGCTTGGGAGCCTCCTGTGAAGCGCTTCTGTGGTGTTTCCTCCGGCATTTATAGTGGCCTGTCCCTGCCGCTTC
>NC_057724.1:32451351-32469041 GCF_004010195.1 Chiloscyllium plagiosum | reverse complement strand
AATTCATGTTGCTTGTTGTCTGTGTGTGTGGCTACTGAATTTGACTGGGACAACACTACCATTATAGGGCAAGCCAAACAAAGAATTCCTAGAAGCATGGCACTCATCCACAAACTCCATCAACAAACACATCGACCTGGACCCAATATACCGGCCACTACAGCGGACAGCTGAAACTGACAACCGGAAGCAGCAGGGACAGGCCACTATAAATGCCGGAGGAAACACCACAGAAGCGCTTCACAGGAGGCTCCCAAGCACTGAGGATGTCACCTAGACAGGGGACGAAACGTTTGCAACAAAAACTTCCAGCTCGGCGAACAGAACTACAGCAATGACATTTGAATGACCAATTCTGGACTTTGCAAGTAGCTAATTTCCAGATGTTGGGTTTGAATCTTAAACAAAATACTCAACTATGCATTAGGTGCACAATAACTTGGAGATAGAAAATTAAACAATTCGGTAAGCTGCTTTAAATCTGAAACATTTGTTTTCAGTTCTCATTCAAAAGGCAGACAGACAAACGTAGTAAAGGAATAAACAAAAGGAAATAACAAAACTGGCCAGATGACTTCAATGGCTTTCACAATCTGTTATTTCACAGGCAGAGGTGTGGACTCCGTAGATGCTTTTCTGTAACTTTGATCAGGATTACCCTTCAGTTCACCCAGATAAAGACAGCAATACTTATAATTCAGTTTTCTACTCTTGGGGATTCTGGAAACTAGTACATCAGTTTAAACCGGGAGCTTCCAAATTTCATGCAGCCCAGAACCATCGCTCTGAAAACAAGTTTAAAAAGAAAACTTTGATTCTGGTTCTATCCTGATAGACTGATCACTTCTTCCTGCAGCCTCAATTACATAGAACATAGAACAGTACAGCACAGAACAGGCGCTTCAGCCCACGATGTTGTGCCGGCCACTGATCCTCATGTATGCACCCTCAAATTTCTGTGACTTGAACACAGGGTCTTCAAATGCTGTACTGTTTAGTTAGAATAAATGGATACCTTTAATTCAATAGGTTAGAACAAAACTTTAAAAATCAACATCCCGGTTGTGATAAATGCACTTCATAACCTGTGTCTTGTTCTGCAGTCTTGTGTGCTGACTACACCTGAAAGTCAAGGTCCATGTGATAAGGTGAGTATTGAGAAAGGAGGAATATTCGACAGGCCTGCTTAGAATATTGACAAATTGAACTGAAGTTGGCATAAAGTGTAAGCTGTCATTAATGAATCTTTTCTTCACAAGGTTGGTACAAACAAACAAGGTTAAGTCTAATTTAGCTCAGTGATACAGAAAACAGTACATTCATAGCATGTGGTGTCCACCAACACCCTTGAGTTGTTCAGGGAGAGGTGGGCACTGCAGGGAGTGGAGTGCATTATTTCCCCCTCCAACTCTATTTTGATTTAACCCCTGCCCTCCCCTTCATTGTTTGATCACACAGCATTGCCTTTTTATGTGAAGGGCACCACTTGTCATGGGCCACTTGGGTGTTTCTTTTCTTCCTGATGGTGGAAACCGAATAAAAATTTGTCCACCTTGTGTCTTTCACAGTGTCACACACCTGCAAAAGAATAAAAGAAACAAAAGAGGACATTCGTTGTGGATTACAGGCTTTAACTGCAAGTTCCTGCCTGCTCCCGAGATCTATTGACTCCCCTTCTCCTTCCTTTTGTTTCTACCTACCTGGTTCACTTTTCACATATCTGTGGGTGATACTGTTCTACAATACATTCAAGTCTGTTGGTGCAATGATGTACACTGGCCATGCGATACACTTGAGGAATTTACTTACAATGTACTAGTCAGTGTTGAATTTGGTGATAGTTTTGTAGCATAGTTAACGAATGGATTATCACCACACTGGCTGAGATTACTATGAAGGATTCTTTTTCTTAACCTCTCCCCTTGCTTGAGACATGGTGAGCCCTCAGGTAAAACACCATCAATTGTTTCCTCTCTAATCAGAGAGCAGCCTAGTAATCTAGTAAGCCTGTGGTGACTTTACTTTTAACAATCAAACCAGACAACTCACTGAAGATCAACAAGATTCAAACTTGCAATTTACTAAAATAGTAATGTTAGTATTAACAAATAATTTTTTCACCAGTAAAAGATTAAAAGGGATCTATTTTACACATTGTAGGGCCTATGGTTTAAGGACAGAGTTTCTGAGGTGACCAAGACAGATTTGCGAACCTCATACCTGGCTAATACAGATTTAGTGCAAGCCACTATTTAGATACAAAATATTTTCTAATCAACATGCCACCCATCTGGAGCAGGTGGGACTTAAACCCAGGCCTCCCAGTCCACAGGTAGGGACACAAGAGCCCCACTATGTAGGTATACCTATTGTTTCTAAATCAACCAGTTCAGGAACATTATTCACCTCTGGAGCAGGTGAAACTTGAACCCAGGCCTCCTGGCTCTGAGGTAGGGACATAAGAACTCCACTATCAATATATAAGAGTTCATGCACTGTATGCAGCCATCCTGAGGATGATTAAGCCTCTTATCAATTAAATTGGTCCCTAATGCTCATTAAAGCAGCTGCATACTACTTTGCTGGTTAGTGTTGCAATTAATGACCTATCATAACAGCAACCAAGTGAACAGAAATAAACAAGACAGGAGGATTTCGAGCAGTATTTAAAGCCATGTTCAGTTTTCATTGTTCACTTGCTCACTGAGATTAACTGAGTATATATTGTTTGAAGGTGAATTGTAAGATACATAAGCTGATGTTTCTGGGACACTTTGCGAAGGTATCACTAATACAATCAAGTGTACTATTATACCTAATTGGTGGCCTTATTGGAGGTAATAATTTAGTTATGGGGATCATGCTAATTGTTTAAAAAAAAAATAGAAATTGCTGGAAAAGCTCAGCAGGTCTGGTAGAACTCCTCAGAAGGATCACTTGACCCAGAGTGTTAATTCTGATTTCTCTCCATAGATGCTGTCAGACCTGTTGAGCTTTTCCAGCAATTTCTATTTTTGTTTGATTTACATATCAGCAGTTCTTTTGGTTATTCTTAAACACATTCTCACTACTATCTTGTACATTGCCATTGCAACACATGGTATTTTGTGTTGCCCAGACTCCTGTATTCAACAGCTATAGAACTGTTCAAGACTCGTTTTCCAAAATAGTCCTTGGTCATGTATATAGAGCAACCAGATAGTTGACATCTTCAATCCTGCTTGGAGGATATAATGTGTCACTGACATGGCATCTGCCTCAGTGGTAGCATTCTTCACATTAATTCAACCTGTGAAGCTCACATGTTTCCCTTGGTCTAGAGGAAGAATGAAAGGACATGAAGGCAGTAATAGCAGTGTCTGGAAGACAAAAGGAGAGTAGGGACAAGAGGTTGACAAGAGTTCTAATACCAAGCTGCATCCAATCATCATCTCCAGAAAATAGTATTCATACATCCCCTTAACCTTAATGTATGCAAAGGCTGTGTATTACTAAGAAAGTCTTCAGAGATCTGTGACCTCTTAACAAGCATTCAGACTTCAGTATACTGCCAAAGCTGGATTTTGGCAGAATGGTCACAGTAGCACTTAAATTTGCATAGTACCAGAAAATCCCTGTCATCCATAGATGACATCAGTCACATACCACAAACTTCCAAGAAATTCTGCATTCTCCACCATCAAACTTTACTGAGTATCTATACACAATGTGCTCTATACCATTTCCTGTCACCAGAGAATACCACAGGTTAAATAGTGAAAATGCAAAAGAACAGTTATTGCAGCAGATCTGTTTTTAAAAGGAGCAGGAGGAAGATATGGAGCAAAGGTCCACTCAGTGCTTCTGAGCTGACTATACTCACCGCCTAATAATTCATGAGTGCTTCTAGACACATCTTTCAGCATCAAACCTCAGCCCTCTCTTGTCAAATCTTTTATTTGCCATCATCCATCAAACAGTAGTATCTGCACTTAAATCTTTCACTCACAATGATGAGGAACACAATGAAACTTCAAGTTGAGTTACACGAGGCATCAGAATCAACTTAAAAAAGTAGGAGAGCAAACACATTTGGTGGATGCTGACTGTCTCATTCTTTAACAGATTGAGGGTTCCACCCTCCTGGATCAGGAAGTCCTGCCTCAGAGAGCTGACAATCAAACAGAAACTCAAAACTCTCCAGGAAAAATAGTGCATACCCTCCTTTTCCCAATTCAGTCCACAATCAAAAACAAGGTAAAGAAAAAACATGTGACTGTTACAGGTTGAATTAATGTAAAGAATGCTACTGCTGAGGCAGGTGCCATGTAAGTGACAAGTTATCTCCTCCAGTCAGGATTGAAGATGTCAACTACCCAATTGCTCTAAATACATGACCAAGGACTATTTTGGAAAATGAGTCCTGAACAGTTCTAAAGTCATTGAATGCTGAAGACTGGGCATCACTCTCATTGCAACACATGATATAAGATAGCATTGAGTCTATGTTTATGAGTAAAAATAAAATTATGAATACAGAAGAAACAATGAAATGTGAATGGAAGACATAAACATATATGTCCCTAAAATCTTTTAGCCTGAAAATTACTTCTATTCAAAATTCTTTCAATTATTCTAGCAAAAGATTTAAAGCAATTGGCTTAACATTGAAAGAAGAAGAAGAGGTACTTTAGGCAAATTCACTTTGATGTCTATGCATAAACATCCTGCACTGTAAATTCAGGTCAATATTACTATTTTCTTAAATGTAAGTATTTGGATTCTATGTGGAATATCTAACTCATTTTTGACCAATGTTCTACAAAACAAGCCGGAAACACCAACAAATATTAAAGTCCTTATTCCCTTTAGTGTATGATGTGAATTGTTCCTTTTAATGTCTTATTAACATTACTATTCTGACATTCATGATCATCACATTTCTATGGTTTGATAGCTAAAAATATTAAAAATAGGTGAATCTGGAATCACTGGAGCTGCTTACAGTCATAATGTTTAATCTCAATCTAAAGCTATCCATAATCTTCATGTCCTTTCAAAAAGGGAAGGCTTTCATCCTGATTATGTAATGATTGTAATGAGGTCAGCCTGATGGACCTCAGAATATGAGTTCCTTGATTAGGGCTGTTAACCTGGTCCAATCTGGGATCCCTGGCTGATAGAAATAAACAGGAGTGTTAAGGGGCTCTTGTGATACAGTGGTAGTGTCCCTACCTCTGAACCAGGAGGCCCAGGTTCAAGTCCGGAGGTTTCTACAGAGGGGTGTAATAACATCTCTGAACAGGTTGATCTGGAAAAATAGATTTTAAGTTAAATGAACAGGAGTGTCAGAGTTTCTTTTCAGTCTGACAGGTGGCTCTGAGGAAGCCAGACCAGTGTCAAGTACCATGCACATGTGAAAAAGGGTGACTTGGTGATGGGATACCAGTCTCTGTGTAGTTATTTCAGTGCTGATGAGAGAAAAGCATGCTCCTGAAGAAATTTGCTCGCAACTGTCAGCTTTGAGTTGAGGTAAACATTACTGGCATCATACCATTATTCAGGAAGCTTGACTGTTTGATCCTACAATCGAAGACTGGGCCCAGTACATAGAAAGATTGCATTATTGGCGCAGATGAAGAGTAATGTGTAATTCTCCTGATAGCTTGTGGACCCGCAGCTTTTTTGGTTATTAGGAGCCTAACTTTCCATGAAGCACCAAACACTAAATCCTTTCAACAGTTGATGAATTTAGTTAAGGAATATTATGACCCCAAGCCTCCTCTAATTCTGAGACACTAATCAGTTTTATTCGACAGTTCAAGAGACAGGGGAAACCGTGTCAGAAATTTTGATGACGTTAAGATGATTGGCAGAGGCACGTGACATTGGTTTAACCCTTAATGAGGTGCTAAGAGATCATTTGGTGTGGGGAATTAATAATGTAGCCAGGCAAAAGAAACCCAACTGGACTTCAAGCAGACACTGCAAATTAGCTTTATCATTGGAAAGTGCAGCAAGTCGAGCAACTGAGTTACAGGGTGTGGCAATGGAAGTGGACACCCTCACCAGGCTGACTGAGCTTGGGGGACACCACTTGAGTGAAGGCAATTTCATAACCTCACTCAGGACAAATCCTGAACAGGGGGTCTCTAGGTCAGCCCCTAGCAAAATCTCAAAACAAAGAGAAGCCTTGGCCAAACAGTTAATATTTTCTTCAGGATCCGGGCCAGCAAGCCAGCATTGCTACCGGTATACAGACGGAAGACAGCAATGCAATCCCACTAGGCCTAAATTGAGTAAGAGATCTCATATACAAGAGAGTTCAGACTGTGGAAAGCCCACTTACATCTGGCTTAGAACAGATAAATCAATACCAATCAAAATAAACATCTGGTTAAATGGTTACCCGGTTCTAATGGAGGTTGATACTGGTGTGGCAATATCAGTAATTGTAGAACCAGTCTTTAACATAATTCACTGTGGACTCCAACCCTTAAGTTTGTGTTAGACCTGGACTAGACTGAGAACCTTTAGATTAGATTAGATTACAGATTAGATTAGATTACATTACAGTGTGGAAACAGGCCCTTCGGCCCAACAAGTCCACACCGACCCACCGAAGCGAACCCACCCATACCCCTACATTTACCCCTTACCTAACACTACAGGCAATTTAGCATGGCCAATTCACCTGACCCTGCACATCTTTGGACTGTGGGAGGAAACCGGAGCACCCGGAGGAAACCCACGCAGACACGGGGAGAACGTGCAAACTCCAAACAGTCAGTCGCGGGAAGCTTTATAGATTAATGGTACAACTTCAGTTCCAATCTTGTATGAAAAGCAGCTGGTTCAGTTACTGCTGATTGTAGTAGAAGGCTGTGGCCCAAGCTTGATGGGGCAAAACTGGTTGAGAAAGATCCACCTGGTTTGTTGGGGGAACTCCTTGAGCAGCTGAAAAAAAACAAGACTAATATTCATAATCCTTTTCCAACATTTAGAATAGAACAAAGTTGTCATTGTTGCTCAAGATTTTGGGAATACATGGGCTGTGATGAAATATCTCTATGAATGATTATAAAGACCCACTTATCCACCTATTCTTATAGATTGAAAAGTCATAAAAGAATTGTGCATCAGTAGTAAGCACAGAGAGAATGTCATCATTTGAACTCGGAGACAAAACAAGTCTGAAACCAGCAACATTGATAAATAAGTTGTCCAGTAACGTCCAAGTGAAATTGGGCACCTTCCCAACTAGAAATCAGGTTAATCTGATGCTGTTTTACACAGTAGCCTGCTTTGTTATGAAATGCATTACTATTCCAGTGGTTTTACCAATGCAGTTACATTTCATGTAAGAAGCTGTCAAATGAAACCAGACTCTTAACAGAAGATCAGTCAGTTCTCCCAAAGGGGGAGAGTGGGTGAAAATAGAGTATGAGTCAAAAAGGCATGTTATTAGTTGAAATGAGACAATGGGTTGTACTGATTATTAAAGCAAATGAATATAGTCAGGAATTAGGTGCATAGATTTAAGGGAAGGGCAAAAGATTTAGAAGGCATTTGAGGAAATTTCGGGGGAAGATCGGGGAATCGGGAACTTCGCCTCTAAGAGCAGCAGAGGAAGATATCCTTGGAACATTTAAAAATGATTTAGATGTGCACGCGCAAAGCCAAGGCATATAAGGATATGGGCCAAGTGCAGGAAAATGGGATTAGAATAGTTAAGTGTTCATTTTTGACCAGTGCGAATGTGATGGGATGAAAGGCCTTTCTTCTGTGCTATAACTCTCTATGATTATGAATATATGGCATTATCTTTGGAGTTAGATCTTGCTATCTATGTCAGGATCTCTTTATAAAAAGAGTGCCTAATGAGATTATGATGTAATATTAGTCAAAAAAAATTCTGTGGAGCCTTTTTGTCCAATGATGATGTAATGAAACAGCATGTTGTGCCAGACAATGGTGGGAGAGAGGTCAGTTGCAGTAATTTCAACCACATCATTAGGGTCCAGTGCTCAGGCAGGCCATACCACATGGCAAGTCTCCAAGACCACTCTTATTCATCTTCCAGCAGCTAACAGGAGGTGGCCTGGGGCCAGTTCACATCCTACCCATTAGTCCCTGCATATATGTGAGATAGGAAAACTACAGTCAGTCAGTAAAATTAATCATAAATAAACCAGTTAAAACAACATTGTATTTTTTCTTAATATAGTAGAATAGGAAAAGGCTGCATTTTGTAAAGAATGAAACGTCAGCATTCGAGCAAGTCTATTGAGACCTAACTACAGGTCTTCTTAGATAATGGATTACACACTGGGGAGAATAATACTTAGAACACTGAAACAAAACCTCTATTTCACTCAGCCTCTGAATCAATTGGATTATCATTTCAGTTAATCGCTTGGTCTGCAGCAAGTGGTAAGAGAAGCAACAATAGGGAAAAACATTCTTGAACTCACCTTGACACTGCTGCCTCACAGCACCAGAGACCTGGGTTCAATTCCCGCCTCAGGCGTCTGACTGTGTGGAGTTTGCACATTCTCCCAGTGTCTGCGTGGGTTTCCTCCAGGTGCTCTGGTTTCCTCCCACAGTCCAAAAATGTGCAGGTTAGGTGAATTGGCCATACTAAGTTGCCCGTAGTGTTAGTTGAAGAGATAAATGTAGGGGAAGGGGTCTGGGTGGGTTGCGCTTCAGCGGGTCGGTGTGTAATCTAAGTAATTACACACTTAGTAATCTAATCTAAATCTTGACTAATCTGCCAGCTGCCGATGCATCTGTCCATGACAGTATCAGTAAGAGTGACCACCGCACAGTCCTTGTGGAGATGCATTCCTGTCTTCACATGGAAAATAACCTCCATCGTGTTGTGTGGCATTATCATCGTGCTATATGGGACAGACTTCAAACTGATCTAACAATTCAAGACTGGGCATCATGAGGCACTGTGGACCATTAAGCCAGCAGCAGAATTGTACTCGAGTACAATCTGCAACCTCATAGTCCAGCATGTCACCCAATCAATCAATCATTTACATCAAACCTGGTTCAATGGAGAGTGCAGGAGGTCATGCCTGGAGCAGCACCAGGTGTCAACCAGAAGCTACCAAACAAATCTGCTTGAATGCAAAACAGCATAAGCAGCAAGAGCTAGACAGAGCTAATTGATTTCATAACCAATGTCACAATTAAACTCTACAATCCTGCCACATCCAGTCATGAACAGAGGTGGACAATTACGCAACTCATTGGATATGGCAGCTCTACAAATGGAAAATGATCCTTAATGATGGAAAAGCTCAAAACATCAGTGCAAAAGATAAAGCTGAAGCATTTGTAGCAATAAACAGTTGGATGCAGCAGATACTGCAAAGGTTATAGGTCTGACAATATTTTGGCAATAGTACTGAAGACTTGAGCTCCAGAACTTGTTGCTCCCCTAGCCAAGTTGTTCCAGTATAGTTACAACGCTGACATCAGTCCACCGATATTATGGAAAATTATCCAAGCATATCCTGTACATAAATTGCAGGACAAATCCAACCCAGGCAATTATCATCCCATAAATCCACTCAATCAGTAAAGTGTTGGAAGATGTCATCAATAGATCGATCAAGCTGCAACTGCTCAGCTATAACCTGCATAGTGATGCCCAGTTTGGGTTCCACCAGGGTCAATCAGCTCCTGATGTCATTACAGCCTTGGTTCAAATATGGACAAAAGAGCTGAATTCCAGAGGTGAGATGAGAGTGACAGCCCTTGACATCAAAGCTGCATTCAACCACGTATGGCATCAAGGAGCCCTAGCAAAACAGGAATCAATGGGTATCAGGACACAAAGTCTTCAGTGGTTAGAGTATACCTGACACATAGGAAGATGGTTGCGATTGTTGGAGGTCAGTCATCTCAGCTCTTGGATATCTCTGCAGGAGTTCCTCAGGGTAGTACCTAGGCCCAACCATCTTCAGTTTCTTCATCAGAGACCTTCCCGGCATCATAAAATCAGAAGTAGGGAGATTTACTGATAATTGCACAATGTTCAGCACCATTTGTGATTCCTCAGATCCTGAAGTGGTACATGTTCAAATGCAACAAGATCTGGACAATATTCAGGCTTGGGCTGACAAGTGGCAAATATCATTAATGCCACACAAAGGCCAGGCAATGACCATCTCCAGTAAGAGAAAATCTAACCACTACCCCTTGACATTCAATGGTGCTACCATCACTGAATTCCCCCATTATCAATGTCTTGGAGATTACCATTAACTAGAAACTCAGTTGGACTCATCACAAACACAGTGGCTACAAGAGCAGAGTTAAAAATCAGACAACACCAGGTTATATCCAACAGGCGTATTTGGAAGTATAAGCTTTTAGAGCGCTGCTCCCTCATCAGGTAGCTTCGTCAAGCAGCAGTGCTCTAAGCTTGTACTTCCAAATTAACCCTTTGGAATATAACCTGGTATTGCGTGTTTTTTAACTTTGTCCACCCCAGTCCAACACCCACACCTGCACATCATGGAGACAACAGCGTCACTGTGGCTCAGTGGTTAGCAGTCCTGCTTCACAGCACTAGGGACCTGGGTTTGATTCCAGCCTTGGGTAACTGTGGAATTTGCACACATTCCTCCTCAAGTCTGAGTGGTTTTTCTCCCACAGTGGTCAGGTGAATTGGTCATGCTAAATTGTCCCTAGTGTTAGTCTGGGATAAATATACAGTAGGGGAATGGATCTGGGTGGATTACTCTTCAGAGGGTCAGTGTGGGCTTGTTGGGCCAAATGGCCTGTTGCCATACTGTAGGGAATCTAATCTAAATCTAAAAACTAACAGGTCAGATGCTAAGAATACTGTGGAAAGTAACTCAACACTTCACTTCCCAAAGTCTGTCCACCATCTACAAGGCACAAGTCAGGAGTGTGATGCAATATTCCCCACTTGTCTGGATGGGTGCAGCTCCAATAACACTCAACACGCTTGACATTATCCAGGACAAAGCAGCCTATTTGATTAGCACCACATCCACAAGCATCAACTCCCTCCATTACTGACGCTCAGTAGCAGCAATGTGTACTACACTACAGAGATTCAAACATCATTAGACAGCACCTTCCAAATCCATAATTCACTTCCATCTGGAAGGACAAGGGCAGCTGATACATGGAAACACCACTACTGTAAGTTCCCCTCCAAGACACTGACCATCCTGACTTGGAAATATATTTCCGTTCTTTCACTGACGCTGGGTCAAAATCCTGCAACCATCTCCCTAAGGGCATTGTGTGTCTATCTACAGCAAATGGACTGCAGCAGTTCAAAAGGCAGCTCACCATTACCTTCAAGGGCAACTCAGGACAGCAAATAAACGCTGGCCAGCAAATGACACCCATGTCCCATGAGTAAATAAAAAACCTCAGTAAATTATAAAAATTCAAAATGGATTTATTAATATAAAACATTTTGATTCAGATACAAAGCTCACTGAAACCTGAATGCTAAGAGATAAGGCAGGATAAAAAGTTCTAATAAATATTAAATGCCAGCTCTCCATCAACCAAGCCTAATGGACGACAGTGACTCAGCGGTTAGCACTCAGTCGTTAGTGCCTCACAGCACCAGGGACCTCCGTTCGCTTCACCCTCATGTGACTGCCTGTGAGTTTGTACATTCTCCCAGTATCTGCATGGGTTTCTTTTGGTTGCTCTGGTTTCCTTCTATAGTCCAAAGATGTGCAGGTTAGGTGGATTGGCCATGGTAAAATATCCCATAGTGTCCAGGGATCTGTAGGCCAGGTGCATTAGCTATGGATAGGGGGTTGGGATGCTTGGTGAGGGTCAGTGTGGACTCGATGGGCCAAATGGTCTGCTTCCACACTGTAGGGATTCTGATTCCAAGACATTAAGAATTGGCAGATCATAATGAAGGGAAAGAGATCTATAGGTGAAGGCATGACTTTGCACAGCAGTAATGATACAATGTAGCATTAAGCTCCCTTTTGATGACTACTGCAAATAAGGTGGTGTTACCGGAGTTGCTTGAGAAAAGGTTTCCCTCTCTTTCTGTACCCCGCAGGTCAGAGCTGTGTTATACCTGCAAGAAATTGCATCAATGTTTAAAGCTACTGCTGACGGTGACTGATGCAGCACAGCTGTAAGCTCCATGGTATCTGCTTGTATCCTCAAGTAGATAACAGTTTTGTATCTTCCCCTCTCCTGGTTCAGAACCTGAGAAGATGAACTCATCAATTCACATGGGTTTGACACAGCCTCCTGAAATGGCTGCTGCTATCTTAGAGATGCCGTCAAAATGATAATAATGGCTCCTGTTTGCATTGTTTTCATTTATTTTGGGCAACAACAATGATTCCATGAACCCTTCCAACATGAGGATGAGGCAGCCAAAAGAAGAACAGTGTGCATCAATACAGGTGTGCATCAATGGATGTTGGCGGTCAGCAGGAGGCAGAGAGCAGCCTTTCAGCAGCTTGATCTGCCTGCCCACCTTTGTTTCCTTGACCTAGTTGAAAGGTTCTTGCTGGCAAACACTCCGACGGAGATAGAAGCTGGAGTATTTTATCTAGCTCCAGATTGGGGTAAGTATGAAATGTACAACATACCTTTCAGGAGAGAGTTCTCCAGCAGTTCCTTTAAGATAGCCAAACATAGACCCATTCTAGTTAAACAAGGCACTGAGCATACAGACACTACATGACAATGCAAGAGCCTTTACAAATATGGAATATGCATATAGTCATCATGTACAGTGGATGGGCATTTTAATACTATGTTCAATTCTTTTTTAATTCATTTGCAGGTTGTGGGCATTGCTGACTAGGTCAGTGTTCATTGCTTATTCTTAATTTTGTGTTTGAGACCCCAGATCAAGGTACAAAGCAAAGGCCGTATCATGTCAATATTTCAAATCATATTACCACTGAGAAGGGAACAAACGGGTTACGTTCTGTCACATTGTCATGAACCTAGAGGATGAGAGTACCAGAGAGGATGAATTGGAGGAGAATGTGGTTGAGGAACTACAATGTACTTCCATACTACCCAGTGAACCAATGCAGAAATATTAACAGACCTAGAATTCTATTCTGCTACCTAGGGACGAACAGCAAGCTCACCTAACAAGGCTGCTCAATGCATTCAAGCTCTTGTGCAGATACAAGCCAGACTGTACCACCCCAGCTCTACAGAATCTGGAGGTAGGGTGGGTCCCTTCCATAAAGCAACATTCCTATTGGCTTGGCTCAGAAAAGCTGGCCCAGGTTCAGAAGGAGATTAACAACAAGCCTGAGAACCACCTAATAGAGCCCAGCAGCAGTGTCTCAGTTGTACTCATTCCCAAATCAGACAGCTCCATAAGGCTCTGCATTGAGTACAAAAATGTTAATGCATTGACCAGAACAGACCGCTGTCTGATACCTTGCTGGAATATTGCACCAACAGGGTGGATAAACCAGCCTATACTACTAAGGTAGATCTACTCAAGGAGTACTGCTGTGTTCATATGACTGACTACACAGAGAAAATTTCTACCTTTCGTATCACCAGATGGGTACATCAGTGTCAAATCAATCTCCAAAATGCTCCAGCCACCTTTCAAAATAAACCAGGCAGTGGCAATTTTATGTAATTTTGTAGTGTAGTTAGACAAGCTCCTATTGTACAGCAACACCTGAGAAATGCGCCTAGAGCAATTGGAATCCCTCTCTCAATGAGTGTACAGTCAGCTGCTTTGGTGGTCAATCTCACAAGAAGGGAGTTTACTAAGGTCCAAATTGCCTAGGACATGCAGTTGGTCAGAAATGAGTGCTGCAAAGGTAGAAGTAGTAGCATAGTTCCCTATTTTCACAACAAAATAGGAAATTGTGACATTCTTAGAATGTGCGGGTTCTATCAAACGTTTGCCTCAAACCTCAGTAGAATATTTACACCACTGAGATCTACAATGGAAAAATACTAGAGTGAACAATGCCAAACTGCTTTTGAAAATACAGAAGCCATTTTAGTCATTGATCCTGTCCTTAAGCTCCAAACTCAAAACAAGCATTTAAAGTAGCCATTAATGCAAGTGACATCAGGGTATAGTTGTGCTCCTTTAGGAAGGTGAATCTGAAATAGAGACACTGATTTGTTACTTCACAGCAGCAAATTATTACTGGCTCTCAAACACTGCGCAAAGTACATTGGTACTTCACAGTAGCGATTATTATTGGCTCTCAAACACTGTGCAAAGTAGGTGCAGGGAGACCATAGTCTATGCTGATCACAATCCATTAAATGTCCACAAAGGTTCAAGACCCAGAACACCCAGTTATTCCCTTACAGTCCATTCTTTCAACAGCACCATCAGAAAACCACCCAGAAGATTTCTGGGAATACTAATGTAATGGCAGACACGTTGTTAAGCACTTAAATAAACCCAGTAAAGACAATATTGAGTGAGGCTAAGAGAACGAATGTGTCTGGTCTTTAATGTATTCAACTGCTTTTTGCTGTGTTTAATGAAATGAGAATGGATCCCATTTCACTTGACACATGGGGCAAGTGTCTTGGCCACAGGTCAGAATGGCTGCAGATATAAATTAAGTGGTTGTCTGGAGAAAGAGGCGCACACATGTGCAGGAAAGTTAAAAAAAAAACAGCCCTTCAAAAGGAGGTAAGAGACAAGAACAAAATGGACTGTGATCTCTTGAGTCTATAAGATAGCATGGGATTGACCACGCCCTGTTTAATGGCAAACTAACCTCTGCAGATTATGTCCCAGCTGCTCACATTTTCCTTTTGAAGAATACACAAGGACACAGAGGTTAAAAAAGCTAGTTTCATCTTTAGTGGAGTGATCTAGGGGGACTGAATGTTCTTCTATATACCAGCCTGGGTTTGAGCGTGGGAGCGTGCTGTGAATGCCATGATCAAGAAACTATTCCCTAGTCACCCCATGCTGCAGACAATTACTCACTCTTCCTCAGAGTGCTATAATTCAGTTAACTAGCAGCCAGACAAAAGGAAGTAGAGCAGCAAAAGGACCCATTCACAGGGTAAATAGAAATTTAATCAGGGTTGGAAGGAATCCAAACTGCAGAACCTCAACCAATGTGCGAGACTAAAGGATGCAACCAATAACCTCTGCAGCACTGGCCACGGTGTTTAACTATCCACTGTTTATAAACAATACAGAGACTGCTTTGGGTAGCTACCTTTTTAGGGTCTATCCTCTTGGACTTCACTTATTGTTTTGTATCTCTGTGTATGTGTACTGCACTACTCATGCTTCTTCATTCAATAATTAATAAATTGCTCTTTGTTAACCCAAGAAAGCCTGGTTAAAGTGGCTCCTTTCACACAAGTTCAGTTGTGTCTAAAAGAAAGTTTTCCATAAGGAAAAGGGTTTCATTTTCAAATTAAGCTGGTTTCACTAACTGACAGGACAGGTGAACAAAGGGTAACCAGTTCATCCCTCCTCACCCACCGGCTCAATGATTTGGGATATTGTCTGGAATGGTACAAAATTCAAGAACCTTGTTTAGGGTCTAGGGATAATAAAAGACACCGATAAAACTCAGACTGCTATGAACTCAATTGCGTCACTGATACTAATATGGTTAACAGACATTTACTTTCACTTGTTATATTGTTATTGGATCAATATCAAAGTTGTTAATAAAATCAAATCTCCTAGTGGGTCAGTTTCCTTTTAGTTAATTTGTTAAATATTTAACTATAAGAATTACCTATTTAATTTTGCTCATTGATTTGAGGCACATACATCTAATAACCATCAACTAATTTTTTTTCCCCCTGTTTGAATGTAAATAATTAATAGACTACTTGCACAATTCTTTTCATTGGTAAAAAAACATTCACAGGAAAACAAATCACATTGATTACATGTACAAAACATCTGGAAATCTCCCCAAGGATGAGAAATTGTTGGGAATTTAAATTAAAGAGTGAATAACTGAATTAGAACTTGCAGGAGCAGAGCAGTAGGTTGGCAAGTGGGGGCTGCTATTTAAAGGTGCTGAATTCATAACATGTCAGGAAACTAAACATCACAACACCAGGTTTTAGTCCAATGGGTTTATTTGGAAAACTAAGTTTTGCAGCACTGCTGCTTGTGGAGTTACTCCACAAATACCAGATAGAGGAGTAGTGCTCCAAAAGCTACTGCTTCCAAACAAACCTGTTGTACCATAACCCAGTGTTGTGTGATTTTTAACTTTTACACTCCAGCCTAACACTAGTACCTCCAAATCATATCAGGAACCTGGTTGCAACCTGCTAATTTTTGTATCTAATCACAGTGGCAGGCTGTATAGGATTGGCTGGTCAAAAGATGGGTTGTCAATTTAAGTTAATTGCTTAATTGTCACACAATTAATGTCACCATTGTAAGTTAACTGCTTTCCATGTGTTTTCCAGGCTTTCTGGAACTTGCCAATTATGACAATGCTAGAATACAGCCCAAAGGATGGTTGAGAGGTCTATACCTAGGGGAAAACAATCTCAGAATAAAAAGCAAGCCATTTAGGACTAAGATGAAAAAAACTTGTTCATTCAGAGGGTCGTGAATCTTTGGAGCTCTGCACACTAGAGAGTTGTAGGAACTCAATTACTAAGGAAGTTCAAGACAAGGACAAATACCTTTCCAGTTACTAATGGAAAGAGATATGAGAATGATGAAGGATAATGACATGGAGGCAGATAACTGGAGAATGGTAGAACAAGTTGAATGGTTTCTTCCAGGAACAGGCCTTTACTTCTTGGTGAGTCCATCTTGTGCTGTCACTTAGCCCTTTTAGGTACTGTCTCATACAGTGATTTCTTGAAATTGTGCACATAGGTGCCTTTTGCCTTCCTTCCAGACCAGGAAGTCATTGACTGCGCGCACACACACAGCAATTAAGGGAACAGCAAATCATTCAGGAATATTTGTCATCCACAAAGTTTTAGAGTCATAGTAACAAAGGAGTTGGATTAGGCTATTCAGCCCATGGAATTATTTAACTAGATCGTAGCTAATTTTCTTCAATGTCATTTTCTAGGATTATCCCCACATCTCTTGGAAATCTTTTATTATCTCAAGTTTCTATTCCATCGACGTGCAGCTCATGGACAGTCACCAAAATGTTTATGTGGATGTGCACAAAATTTCTGGAGAGTTACCATAATGTTTTTCTCAAGTGACAACCTATTCTTCATAACTCAAAGCAGATGTGCTGGCTTTCTGCCCCAGGTCAAAGAATACCTATTTCACATGTGGCTTATGGACGCTGGTGAGGAACCCAATCAATGCCATTAGGACTGAAACACAAAAAGCTCCATAGAACAACCAGTTATGTTTTTCAGCAAGCAATCAGCATGCTCAAGATTTATTTTTGAAGCATGGCCCTATCTGGAGATTTTGCTCAATATAGACCAACCAGGATCTCCAGCGTGATTGTCGTATTCATGAAGCAGTGAAACTCTGAACAAAGCATCTTCAGATATTTTCAAAGGGGACAAATGTAATAAAGGTAAAAACAATGACTGCAGATGCTGGAAACCAGATTCTGGATCAGTGGTGCTGGAAGAGCACAGCAATTCAGGCAGCATCCGAGGACAGGCAAAATCGACGTTTCGGGCAAAAGCCCTTCACCAGGAATAAAGGCAGAGAGCCTGAAGCGTGGAGAGATAAGCTAGAGGAG
>NC_057724.1:32363683-32451136 GCF_004010195.1 Chiloscyllium plagiosum | reverse complement strand
GGCTAATGTTCAAAAACATTTCTGGTGGCCTGGATGCACAAAGATGGGGTTAACTTTCACTGTACATGGATGTGGAAAGCTCCTTTGGGGCCTTGGATGGAGGTGAGGGAGGAGGTGTGGGCGCTGGTTTTACAGTTCCTGCGGTGGCAGGGGAAAGTGGCAGGATGGGAGGGTGGGTCGTAGGGGGGCGTGGACCTGACCAGGTAGTCACGGAGGGAACGGTCTTTGCGGAAGGCAGAGAGGGGTGGGGAGGGAAATATATCCCTGGTGGTGGGGTCTGTTTGGAGGTGGCGGAAATGTTGGCGGATGATTTGATTTATGCGAAGGTTGGTAGGGTGGAAGGTGAGCACCAGGGGGGGGTTCTGTCCTTGTTGCGGTTGGAGGGGTTGGGTCTGAGGGCGGAGGTGCGGGAGACAAATGTAATAAAGCCAGGGCCCAAGCAATGGCACATCTTGTTACTCAGAATGCTCTCATTACTGGATTGGGGTCCATGTTTGCTCCACTAGTTTCCTTACACGTCAGCTGGTGTGAAGTTACTTTCCCACTGCCTTTTCTCAACAAAAAGCAGCCTTGCAAACAAGAAAAATTCCTCTAACAGGGATGTTGATATGGGTAATGCATTGAAGTGGAGGCAATAGCATAGCGATATAATTGCTGGACTGTTAATCCAGAAACCCAGGTAATGTTCTAAGAACCAGGGTTATGCTGCATGTATGTGAATGGACAGAGTGTAGTAAATAACATAGTGAGTTACAGGTGCAGATTACCATGAGGAATAATGCTATAATAAAGTGGTGAGAATAGACCTAGCTCAAGGGAGAGCATAACAGTATTAAATATGCCTGGATGCAATGTAGAA
Organism: Chiloscyllium plagiosum; assembly: GCF_004010195.1. Lineage (NCBI taxonomy): Eukaryota > Metazoa > Chordata > Chondrichthyes > Orectolobiformes > Hemiscylliidae > Chiloscyllium > Chiloscyllium plagiosum. The sequence continues at coordinate 32,450,277 of NC_057724.1, read as the reverse complement.
AAAAATAAGAAAGGAGGAGAATGTGTGGTGTATTGGTTAAGGAGACCACTGCAGAACGGAGCGACAACATCAATTTTGTGACTGAAAGGAGACAAAAATGGCACAAGTACTTTTCTTGATCAACTAGGGGGAAAGATTCAAAGGAACACATTTACAAGGAAATTGGAGAGAGATTAAAACATTTTGGAGTAGTTAAAATTGAGTTGTTTAGTTATACAAATGTACACCAGGACAGTGGTAAAGAAAAGCAGGGAGGAAGCATTCCTAGATTATGTTCAGAGGCATTTCTTACAGCAGTATGTATTCAGTCCAATGGGAGAAGGCTCTGCTAGATCTAGTTTTTGGGAATGACCTGGGGTAAGTAGATTAATTGTCTGTGAAAAAATATTTACAGACAGACAGTTATCATTGATCCATACGGTTTATGATAATGATGGAAAAAGTCAATGAACAACACAGAATGAAAAAGTACTGGTGAGAGCTGCCTTCAATGGGAGCAAGAATACAACTGGAACAGAGACGGGAACCAAACTTGCTGGAAAAATATGTAGCTGAATGATGGGGTAACAGTTAAAGGATAGGTGTTTTGCATACAAACAAGGTTTTGTCCTTCAAAATGGAAAGGCACGTCAAAACTCCAGAGCTCCCTGAATGGAAAAGGGAGCAGAAATTAAGTTAAAAAGAAAAAGCCTACTAATGATGGGTGTCAGATAGAAAATTAAACTGAGAACAAAGATGAATACAGAATGTTAAAAAGGAAGTAAGAGAAACTAAGAAGGATTTTGAAAAGATAATCATGGCAAACAAAAAAAATTCCAAGTTTTCTATAGGACATATGAACCATAGAAAGGTGGCAAAAGTGGGAGTAGCGCTGGTTAGGGACCAACAAAGGGGATTTACACATGGAAGCAGAACGCATAGCCAAGGTACGAAATAAAAAAACACAAAGGAAGCAGGTGTAACCTAGATCATGGTGATAGAAACCAATTCAGTCATTCCGAAGGGCTCAAACTGATAAAGATGAGGAACTGAAAAGACTGTGTCCATACTTAGAGTTAACAAGGCATCTGGGCTGATGATATATATCCAAAGATAGTAAAAGAACTGAGATTGGCCAATGTGAAGCTTTTGGCCAGAATCTTTCAGTTTTCCCTAGATTCAGCATTGATGCCACGGGTATGGAGAATTGTGAACACTGTTTAAGAAGGGTGTAAGGATAAGACCAGGAATTACGGATTGGTCTTAACTTTGGTGGTAGGAAAACTTTTAGAAGCAACAATTGGGATGAAATTAGTAGTCAGGTGAATAAATGATGGTTAATTAAGGAGAGTCAGCATGTAATGTCTGAGGTAAAAACATTTTTCCTTAACTTGCTGGTATTCTTTGAGGAGGTACCAGTAAGGGTTGATGAGTTTTGTACATGACATCCAAAAGTTGTTTTATACAGTTCCACAAAAAAGACTTATTAGCAAAGTTAAGCTCATGGAGTAAAATAGGTAGTAGTAACATGAATTCAAAATTGGCTGAATGATAGTGAAGAGAGACTAATGGTCAGTAGATGTGTTTCAGCTGGAGAAAGGTTTATAGTGGAGCTTCCAAGATCTCTATTGGGACCTTTGCTTTTCATGTTTTATAATTTAGATCTTATAGTGCAGGATACAATTTCAAAATAACACAATGAGGAAGATAGTGTAGAACTTCAAAAGAGCATTGACAAATTGGTGGAGAGAACAGATAAGTGGCAGATAAAATTCTATGCAGAGAAGTGTGAGGTGGTACATTTTGGCAGACAGAAAATGAACAAATATTATTAAATAAAGGGTGCTATTCTCAAGGGTGTACAGGAGTAAAGAAACTTGAGTGTATATGTCCATAAATCATTAAAGGTGACGGGACAGATGGAGAGAATAGTTATGAAAGCATTTGTAACATAGACTTTATCAACAGGGCCATAGAGTACAAGAGGATGGAGGTTATGCTAAATGTGTTAAAGACATTGGTTAGACCTCAGCTGGAGTGTTGCGCGTGGAGAATGCATTATGACAATAATTCCAGAGATGAGAAACTTTAGTTATGATAGGTTGGGGCTGTTCTCCAAGGCTCAGAGGAGATTTAATTGAAGTTTTCAGAATCATGAGGGGGATGGACAGAGTAGACAAGGTGAAACATTCAAGAGCAGTTTCAGATGGAATGGAACAAGATGGAGCAAAATGATTTCATTTGAGGTCAACCATCACAAAGGCTGGTGTAGTTCCAGTAAACATGTCTTAAAGGAACTTGACGTCATAAAGCAATGCCTCATCCAAGGTGGTACAGCCTTTCTCACAAAATAAGAAATGCTGGAAGAATTCTGTCCTAAATTTTCCAGAACAACATTCTTTTCCAAACTGGATGCGAAGCAGCTACACTGGTTTTCCCATTAACGGGAAGAATCCCAAGGCCAGGATAGTTACATTGAACATCACCATTTGGGCTGTTAACCAAGATGTATTCCTGCAGCATGCAGATAGATCATGAAGAACGTATCTGGTTGTATCGGAATTGCCGACTTTACCAAGATCATGGGTCGGCAAAGGCAGTGCGTGACCACAATCTTCATCATTGATGAAAGCAGCTTGATGGGAAGAGTTATTCATAGCACAAAATATTAGGTTACAGTCAGTGAGATAAACTCCTTTGGATCCATTTACTCTGAAATCCAGGTCACAGAGGATGTTAAACAACAGTAGATGAACCACAAAAGACTTAAAGCATGTGTCTTTTGTAAGACAAAAAGTCCAACTAATCTTTATTCCAAACACCTTGTATAATCCAACTGTTACAATATAAAATGCAAAACATTAGTTCTGATATTGGATACAATGCAGGTTCACACATACTTATCCAGCAACTAATTCACTATTGAGACAGATCATAAATCACTAAAAATAACATGCAAAAAATCATTAATAAGAGCACTGCCATGTTTGTGGTATTGATTCATTAAGATGTAAGCAAATGACTTTAAAGTGAGGTATAAGCCTGGTACCAAGAATATTATGACTGATACACAGCAAATTATCCAACCCATACAAAGACAAAGAGCTCCACTGATACTTGAAATGATGTTGAAGATGGTCACAAGGTTGATCTGTTACACTTTGTCACTAGTCAGGCTAAACAGTAACAACCAGCAACTGATGAAGATGAGCAACTACAAGAGTTGCAAGATATCAAAGGAGGGCTGGATGGTATGAAAGCAGGACCTGAGAATATTTGTTAATTTTGGCCTGAGGGGTATATCATGACATGTCATTCTCTAGGGCAAACAAGTCCAAATACTAAAAGCACTGCATCAAGATATTAGGACAGTGAGCTCAAAAGATGGCAAGCACATGAGTCTGTGTAGTGGCCAGGGATGAATCAGGATATTACCCACTGATTCACAAATAGATATTGACCCACCCAGTGAAGGATCCTTTACATCCACACAATGTTCCATCCACTGTTTGGGTAAGAGTATTCCTATTCAGAGTACAGCGAAAATTATATTCTTTTAATGGATTGCTTCATTAATTTTCCAATTGTACAAATCAGTGGATAGTTTTTCCACTCAGAGTAATAGGAATGAGATCAATCTTCAGATACATGTTACATTATTAAAGGATCAATCATTAAACAAATGAATCTGGGCCATTTGTAACAATTTTAGGAGACTATTTTACAAAGAAAATATTGGAAAAACTCAGGAGGTCAGAGAGCATCTGCAAAGCAAGAACCACTAATGTTTCAGACCTAACATTAGGAATATTTTTAGATATCCAGCATCTCTATTTTTACTGGTTAAACAATGAATCTTTACTTCCTTGAGGAATTTAGCAAAGAGACATGGAAATCAGCAGAGAGTAGCAATTCTTTCATTGTATATGTGTTCTGTGGGAAAAAATAGCCTGAATCTAAAGAAAGATGTCAAAATATTTTAGGAGACACCAATCCAATTCTTGAAAATTCCATCCACAGTTCTTTTTCCATTATAATAAAACTGAGATTCTAGAGTGAACTGTTGTTCATCCCAATTCTAGCTGTTGATTACCCTCTGCGCTAGTAAATATTCCAGAAATAATGCACATTAGGATCTTTATGAATTTTCTGTTGTTTGTTTTGTATTTCTTCTGAGGTTTCACAACCCTTTTGTAGTCAAAGAATTATATAGACAATCTGGAGTGCTGCCTGTTCAGTGCACTGTATAGTTCCTACATGTTTTTTTAGATCTAAGTAATATGCTCAATAATACTAATTAATGTAAATTCTAATTTCTTTCTCTATTTACCATTAATACTTAGAGATTTCATTAGTTTCCTGCTTTCCATACCACCTATAGGACATTCTGGAAAAGCATCAGCATACTATGATTTTATGTTATGGCTGGACATGGAGCAGAATATGCTGGCGTCTTTATAAGTTGATCTACAATTATAAAAACTTACATTGAGTGATGGATTTGAAACAAAGATAATGAAAATTTTCAAAAGTATATTTTACTATAAAAAACTAATCGGAACATTGTTTTGAGCCTTTCAATGTGAGTATTATCTATTACTTCAAGCAGAACAGATAAACATTAGGCACTCTTCAAATCATTTGTAAAGACTCAAAAGGTCTAAACTTTAAAGATCAACATTTTATCTTGCTCCTTTTTTTATTATTAACTCTTTAAAATTTATCTCTACATTGATCCAATTCATTTCACAATTTCTAAAGTTATACTATGATGTGCCATTTGAATTGTTTTTCTATACTAATCATCTTTGAAACCATTTCTAAACTTCAAAGTTCAATGATTATTGCATTTAAAGCTTATCTAAAGAAGAGTTTCAGGTAACCATGACAACCGTGTACATAACATTACATCATTTCCTTCAGCTAAGCGCAAATTAGGCTACGCAATGATAACTTACAATGGGAGTGTCAAGACTTCAAAAGATCAATTAATGTCAATAGCAAGAAAGTAATGTTTTCCTGAGGCAACCACAAGAAAACTGCCAACTATTACACAATGCATTGACCTGTAATTACAAGAAGCATCCCTTACGTGCATTGTGTTAAGGGCTACACCCTGCTTCATGTTTTATTTCTAAAGAAAATGGCTCTGGAGATGAAGATGAAAATATTCAATGATATTAAGATTTATATAATATAGCACAGGAACAGATCCTTCAGGCCACCAAGCCTGTGCTGATGCCTAGTCCTTATTTAAACCTGCCACTTATTGCCCATGTGCAGTTTCAACCCTCTACTACCTCCTGTTCATGTGTCAACAAGATATATCTTGCCTGTCTCCACTTTCCCCACTGGCAATGCAGCCCAGGCACCCACTACCCTCCCAGTGAAAGATTTTACCCGCATTTTGTCCCTAAACTTTCCCCCTCTCACTTTTGTAGTTGAAAAGTGTGGCTGGAAAAGCACAGCTGTTCAAGCAGCATCTGAGGAGCAGGGCAGTTGACATTTTGGGCATTAGTCCTTCATCAGGAATCGGAGCTGGGGGGGTATATTGCGGGGTGGGGTTTGGTTGGGGGTTGGATAGTGGAGGAAAGGGGCTCAGAGATAAATGTGGAAGTGAGGTAGCTGGGAGCACAATAGGTAAATGCAGGTGGAGGGTGATGGTGATAGGTCAGAGGGGAGGGTGAGCAGATAGGTGGGAAGGAAGTTGGACAGGTAGGTCATTTCAAGAGGGTGGTGTCAGCTTGGTGGTTGGATCTGTGATGAGGTAGGGGAATGTGAGATAAGGAAACTGGTGAAATCGACTTTGATGCCATGTGGTTGGAGAGTTCAAGGCGGAAGATGAGGTATTCTTCCTTCAGGCGTTTGGGTGGCTCAGATTTGGCAATGGAGGCGGCCCAGGACTTGAAAGTCCTTAGCGGAGTTGGATGGGGAGTTGAATTCATCAGCCACAGGGTGGTGGAGATGTTAGGTGCATGTGTCCAAGAGATGTTCCCTGAAATGTTCTGCAAGTTGGCATTCTGGATTCAAGTGTTGAGGAGACCACATCGAGAGCAACAGATGCAGTAGATGAGGTATTCGGATGTGCAGGAAAATCTCTGCTGGATGTGGAAGGATCCTTTGGGGCCTTGGATGGAGGTGAGGGGGGAAGTGGGGGCACAGGTTTTACATCTTTTGCAGTGGTATGAGGAGTGGAGGGTGGGTTGGTGGGGGGCATGGACCTAACGAGGGTCTTGCAGAAGGAATGCAGATGGGGTGGGGAGGGAAATTATTTCAGGTAGTGGGGGCTGACTGCAGGTGGCAGAAATGGTGGAGGATAATGCATTGTATCTGGACATTAGTGGTGTGGATGGTGAGGACCGGGGGTGGGGGTGCCTCTATCCTTGTTGTGTTTGGAGGGGTGGGGTTCATGGGTGGAGGTGTGGGAAGTGGAGGAGATGGTTGATCGTGTGGGAGGGGAAATTGAAATCTTTGAAATAGGAGGCCATCTGACATGTCCTGGAGTGAAATATGGAGGGGGAGGCATTGGGAATAAGAGAATGCATTTTTCTGGGGGGGCAGGGCTGTGGGAGGAGGTGCAGTCCCAGTAGCAATGGGAGTTGGTGAGTTTGAAATAGATGCCCGTCTCCAACAACACGGCACCAACATCAACTTCACAAGTTTCCTTATCTCCCCTCCCCCCCACCTCATCTCAGATCCAACCCTCCAACTCAGCATTACCCTCTTTAACTGTCCTACCTGTCCATTTTTCTTCCCACCTATCCACTCTATCTCCCCCTCCAAACTATCACGATCACTATCACCCCCCACCTGCATCTACCTATCGCTTACCCAGCTACCTTACCACCATCCCCATCCATACCCTCTTATTTATCTCCCAGCCCTCTCCCTTCTTCCACCCTCCCTCCCCCACATTCCTGATGAAGGGCTATACCCAAAACATCGACTCTCGTGCTCCTCAGATGCTGCCAGACCAGCTGTGCTTTTCCAGCCCCGTACTTTTCAACTCTGATCTCCAGTATCTGCAGTCCTCACTTTCTATGAGTTGCCCTTTCTACCTTGGGAAAAAGTCTCTGACTATCCACCCTATCTATCCCTCTCAATTTTGTAGACCCATCTATCAGGTTGCCCCTCAGCCTCAGTCTTTCCAATGAAAACAATCGGAGTTCATCCAATCTCTTCTCATAACTAAAACCCTCCAGACCAGGCAACATCCTGGTTAATCTTCTTTGCACCTTCTCCAAAGGATCCATGCCCTTCTCGTAGTGTGGCAACCAGAATGGCTTGCATTTGAGAATTGAAGAATTCTAACTATCTAATTTATTAATTCTGATTTAATCCCCAAGGCATGGATGGCTAAAACAAAATCTCTCGCTGTTTTTCACAGAATTAAACTAGCACAAAGTTCACCAGTAAACATTGGTCACGAAATGGTTTCTCTCAGAAGATTCTTCACAGTGAAGTTATTAGCATTGACCCTTAATTCAGGGGAAAACTCTAAAATTAAAGAAAAAGCTTATACCACAGAAACCAAATAATGTGAAAACTGACATTTCCGTTCCCAATATAAAATGATATCCTCAGACACTTAGAGGTACAGAAAACATGTTTTGTGCCTTTTTAAGGTTCTAGTGGTAGATGATTAATCTATTTCAGTTCAGACTAGAAACCAATGACTTCCTCCACAGCTTCACCATCTATTTCAGCACAGCAGGAAGGTTCCAGGGCAACAGGAAAAAGCTTCAAATAATTAAAAGATAGATCTAATTTAACAAACATGAGTAGCATACTGAAGGATTGTAATCTATATGAGACTTGATTTTTTAAAGTAGCAAGAAGCAAGAAACATAGTACACAAGAAATAAATGTGAAACTTTTCCAGTGCTTAGAAATGACAACATAGAATCATGGTACAAAACTATTGTATTATTTGATTTGATATTTATGTGCTTAATTTTACATAACTGGCTCCTTTGAATGAAGTTGGGACTGCAGTCTTGCATTATCTGAATGTCTGACCCTCTTTGGTATCTTGTTTGTGGAAGCAGCAAGGTATGAAGAATGACAATGACAACAACTCTGATGTCAAATATACCAGGGTATATTCAAATAATCTGGCCTTCAGCACTTCCTCACACTGCCTTTTGGATAGATAAGAGTTGCGAATGTTTATCTATAAGTATCAGAAAATAATTGAAAATGTTCAATACATCATTACCTTCAACTGGTAATGTAACTATGTATCTGAGATAAGGTATCCTGGTGGCTCAGTGGTTAGCACTGCTGTCTCACAGAGTGTGACCTGGGTATAATTCCAGCCTTGGTTGACTGTACAAACTCTACACAGACATTCTCCCCATATCTGTGTGGGCTTGCTCCGATTTCCTGCCACAGTCCAAAGATGTGCAAGTTAGGTGGATTGGTCATTGCAGACTTGATGGGCCAAATGGCCTCTTTCTGCACTGTATGGATTCTATGATATTATAACAATGATTCCACTTCAAAAGAACTTTATTGTGTATAAACAACTTTGCGATTTCCTGATTTATGACAGGTAATGCTTAAGTGCAGTTCTTTCTTAATGTTTTTTCAATGCTGGTGTACTTACCTCATAGATGGTGATCAATTCTTGGTACTGTCACTGTCATTGATGGAAATCGCATCATTAAAACCACAATTGCCAAGACACTATAGTGCTATGCAAAAATTTGAGATTTTTGGTTATTCATTCTTAATAGACCCAAAAACATAGAAATAAAAAAATCATTTACATCAGAATTACAAGACTTCAAGAAATAGAGATGAAGGAAGTCATTTTTCCCATCAGTTCATTAGTCTGCAAAGATTGTATATGCCACCTATCATATTATGCAATTGTTACTTAAGTGTTACGGAAACTTTGGTCCAATTATTCTCCTGGAATCACTTCCATGCATGTTCTCTACATGTGAATAACTTTCACATGTAGGTAAAATCACAGGTAAAATCTTTTATCTGTCCATGGTCCCACAGGCAATTCAATTTAAAGTCATATTCCATCCCTATACTTTGTAAATTCTTAATCCCGCATAGTTCTGTTGGATCACTACTCAGGAACTTCATACACAGACTAAAAAGTTGGACTTCCTCATAATTTGTTGCAGTCAATTCATAAATTTTGGCATCAAAACAAAGACATGGGGCCAAGCAGCTTTATGACAATGCCAGTTTGCTCAAGAGCTGGCTTTGAGAATTTCCACAGAACATGTACTCAACTAGTTCATCAGGAAGTGATCCTACTCTCGCATTGTCCAAATACTGCATGACTAACATAGGATGGCATTCTTCATGCCAATGTTCGTTACACAGGATGATGCCATGTCTTTTTTGTTACTCAGTTATCTTCAAGTCTGAGAACCAAGGCTATAGATAGCTTCTGGAAAACAATACTCACTCTTCCTGTAGCAAATGACGTCAACCAGCCATAGAACAGCAGTATGAGTCAGTGATTAGGCTGATGGTCAGGTAGCTCCCTAGAGAATTGTGGCCCTGATAACATGGGATGAATTTGGAAATCTCCTGTATAGCAGATATTGAGTATGGATAGATTGCTGTATGCTTCTCAGAGATGCTTATGGGAGGCCCTGTCTCTAAACAGAATCTGGGACATGTAAGCAGAAGTTTTGACTGCCTCTTAGAAGGAGAATCAGTTGTTAATTTCTGAAAACCTCCCCTCAATCTACAGTTGACACCAGATCCTTCTCTCCCATGAGCATGTAAAGAGGCATTCAATTCATCCATTACCTACGAACATACCCACCATCCTTCTTTACCCTGATATGACTAAGTCAGTAATCATCACTCGAGTGAATATTTCTGCAATAAGTAAATGTACTCTTCTGTATAAGACTCTAACACCCAAAATGAAACAAAGCATTATGGCCGCGCACAATCTATTTTAATAGGATTAGACTATCCTTTCTTATTTCTGTGCTTCCCTGTTTGCTTAAAGTGTCCTATCAACCAAGTTACTGCTCTCCCAAAGGGTCACCTCAGGTTGTTGATTTCAGGAGTAAGCTATTAAGTCTGTCATGGAACTATGTCTGGCATGGTCCTCTGAGGAACATAATCAAAGTCATTATTTTGAAACTGTTTGATTGGAGACAGATTCCTGACATCTGCTGGACCCTGGATCTGTGGACTCAATGATTGGTGGGATAGGTGATCTATCAGAGTTTAGATCAGAGTGGTGCTGAAAAAGCACAGCAGGTCAGGATTCTTGATGAAGGGCTTTTGCCCGAAACGTCGATTTTCCTGCTCCTCGGATGCAGCCTGACCTGCTGTGCTTTTCCAGCACCACTCTGAACTAAAAACTCTGCTTTCCAGCATCTGCAGTCCTCACTTTTGCCAAGGTGATCTATCAGCAGATATCAGATTCTGAAAGTTCTGCAACTCAGGAGTAGCCATGGAAACCATCGTTTATGCTATATTCCATTTCATTCCCTAATGCCCCAAAACAGCAGTCTGTGATTCCAATGAAGAGAAAGTTACCACAACATCTTTGCATCAAGGACAGCTACAAATTCAAATGTTACACTTGTCAGTTTATTGTAAGTCCTTAGAATCTGACTCTGCTCAAATGTCTTTCCAGGTACATATGAGTTCTAACTCTTGAGGTACTCTTGACCTCAGTTTCAGTTCACACGATGGCACTTTCTCATTCAGTCCATACACTTCCGACTTCCTTCATGTTCTACAAACATTACAACTGCATAGAAATTTCCACACCAGCCTCTGCTTGTGGATGCTTGAGATAAAAATAAGTAAAGTGAATGTGTTGGGGCAGGGAAAGATGGGTTAAGATGGAATAGTTGCCATTGGTAGATATGCTTAACTTCATCCTCTTCTTCTACAGCATCAGTTTCATACAACATGAGGAACAGAAAGTTCCCAATGTCACACTTGTTGCTCTGACAGATTATTGGGCATACAGACATAAAGTGATAGCTCAAGACAGTATTTTGTACAGTGGGAGTGGAGCCATTATTGCTAAAGAAATGACAAAAGAGAAGCTGAAGCACATCCATGCAAGCCATCATGGAACTGAATCTAGTCTGAGAATGACAAGAGCAATTCTCTATTGGCTACACATGAGTAAAGGGGTTAAGGACCAAGACAGCCAGTGCAATGTTTGTAACTTACGAGTTCAGCATGTTAAAGAGCCAAGTATCACACAGGATATCCCAGACAGACCAGAAGTGATTATCTTGTCACCATTAACTAGTATTCTGACTACTGGAAGTTAGATCAACTGACATCAACAGTTTCTACTGAGGATGTAGAATTCCTAAAAGCCCACTTCAGTCGTTATGGTACTCATGATATTGTGATGAGTGACACTGGCCTTCAAATCATGAATTAAGAATTCAGCTGCTTCACAAAGGATTGGGAAATTCAACATACAATATTACCATACAATCCCCAGTCAGATGGAAAGCTGGTGTGGGACTGAAAATCACTAAAGACATCATAATGAAACCTAGCATAATGAGCACAGACTTGTGAAAGGCAATTCATGATTGGTAAAACAAACCTGGAACACAGTCCAGTTGAAAGACTAATGTCACACCATACCCAAGCTGCATTCTCTGTAATGAGACAGCTACTGAAGTCAGAGGTAGTTACATAAATGTTTGACTAAATCAAAATGAAATTGCAGAAAGCCAAATTTCACTTGAATAAACTGCCATGTCATTGTCAAAGCTGAACACTGGAGAACTAGTTAGTTAAAGGACAAATATTCAACACTCAACAGGAGTCAGCCAACTTGAGTCGTATGTGAAGTAGTTGTCAACCATACATAGTGAACATTAATATTAAATGTATTCTTCCAACAGCAGACATCCACGTACAAGTAGAGAAGCTGTTCTTTCACTGTGGAAAGATGATCAGGAAGATGTGATCTCACCACCTGCACAGAATGCAGAATGACCATCAGTTTCAGAGATCCACCATGGCTGGCAGTAGAAATTGATCAGCAACAACAATTACCACATCCTTAACATTTACCATGGGAACATTCCCCAAGAAAGACCTTAGAAATGAGTAGATACCTGATGAACAGTCAGTCAATGTTAATGCACATTTTATTTACCAATAAGAGACTTACACAACTTAAAGATATGTATACAATGCATGTGCAAACATTGAATGAATAATCATTTTCTTTGTCATTATGTAGTTTGGGCAATTTGTAACTGCATTTTTTGTTGTGAAGTGTGGGACATTTGGTAAAATGCATTTGTATTCAGTATATAGGCTACATTGCATCATGTGACCATTACCTCTATTGCAAGTGCCTTAGTGTGCAATTTCTGGTGACTACTAATTTTAATTAGAATTATTTCACATTAAAATCTATCAAACTTTCTGAAAATGTATGTAAATTATTTTATAAAGATCATAATTTATTGATGTCTTGCCGGATTGTATGAATCTTGGATACACGATTCATGTATACACGAAACTTGGACTTACCACCAATTCCAAAAAGACTCAGATCATCTATCAACCATCACCAACTGAGACAAGTCAGACAGAACCATCAATTCAGCTTGGTGAAACAACCCTGAAAAATCTGGACCACTTTCCGTATCTTGGAAGTTACTTCTCCAATGTTGAACTTTAATGATGAGATCCAACATTGTCTAAAATGAGCTGAAACAGCTTTTGGACATCTCCAAATAAGAGCTTTTCATGATTGTGACAGCCAGACAGACACCATACAAAGCAGTGGTGATCCCAACGCTCCTGTATGCACAAGAAGCTTGGACAACATACCGATGACATTTGAAAGCACTTGAAAAGTGCCATCAACACTGCCTTCGACACATCTCGAATATTAGCTGGGAAGATAGAAGAACCAATGTCAGCGTGCTGAAAGCAGCAAAAACAACAAGCCTTGAAGCCTACATCATCATGAGCCAACTAAGATGGAGCGGTCATGTTGTTCAGATGAAAGACTAACATCTGCTGAAACAAATCTTCTACTCCCAGCTTAAAGAAGGCAAATATAAAACAGGCAGACAACAGAAGAGATTCAAAGATGTTTTAACAGCCAACTGAAGAAATGTAACATCAACATCAACATCAACAATCGGGAAACCAGTGCCAAGGACAGGAAACTCTGGCAAGCCATCATCCAAGAAAGAACAGCAACTTTCAAAGATAATAGATGTGCAGAACTAGAAGGAAATAGAAGAAAACAGAAAGCGAGGCAGCAACAACCAAAGCCCAATCTGCCATCTAGAACTACGGGTCCTGAATGTGAAGAACTTTCATAGCCAAGATTGGACTCATAAGCCACTTGAGAGCCCATACATAGATCAACGTAATGAAGACCATTATCTCGACCTCAAGGAATAGCCAGTATAATGACAATGATGAATCTTGGAACATAATCATTTTGTGCCATTTTCAATAAACTAAGTTATCTGTTGAAGACAATTTTTGATTGTTTGGTTTAGTCTCCCTCTTGCATCCTTAAGGCAGTTAATTTCAAAAAGAATGGCCAATAATCAACTGTTAGTACTCTATAACCCATGATTGACATTCACAGATGGCAATTTATAACATAATTCAAATGCACAATTTAAATAATTTCAGACGTTTGCTTTAGAGAATTGAATTTTAAAATTATTCAATCCACTATAATTTGGTTCATGTGGGTTTCAGAATTCAATTCACTGTTCTTTTCTGTCAGTGAATATAATTTAAGGCTGAACTTTTCAATTTCAGTTAAAGTGGAGTGATATTCATGTAAACTAGCCCACTATGACTTGAAATGACAATCTTCCATTCCTCATCTCATTAATGATACTGCCAAGCTCTTTGGTGCTGTTCTTGTGAAAATGTAGGATAGGAGAGAGGAAGCACTCACCAGTGTGGGGACCTTGCAGTGTGCCGCATTTAACTCCAGTTGTGCATAACTTCAGATTATGCAAACCAGGAACCAACTCATGCTATGGTGCTCCATAGCAATTACTGAACACATAGCTCAGAAAGGAAAGCTCTCTCCTCCATTCGTGACAGATTTGGAGCTGCTTCAGGAAGCGATGGTGGAGAGGAGCATGGTCAGCCAGCTACCTGACATGGGAGGCTACACCACTACACCCACTAACTTAGCACAAGGTAGGGGTCTGCATCAGTGCTGTGTCAGGTTAAAAGGAACACTCAGCTTGCAGGAAGATGCATTCTGCACTTCTGCACTCAGCAAGGTAAGTGCCATTATCTTCTTTTGGTTACGTACACTCAGAGCCACTACTCATTCTAACTCTGTCACTGCATGCACTTCTCACCAAGGCTCATGGATTATGGCTCTCGCTATTGCCTACATCATGTCTACTCACCCACCATATCCTTTTAAACGCTGCCTGTTCTCTTGGCTTCTGACTCAGTGTGATGGCACAGTGGTCAGTACTGCTGCTCCACAGTGCCAGGCACCTGGGTTTGATTCCACCCTCAGGTGACTGTCAGTGTGGAATTTGCATCTTCTTCCTCTGCCTGCGTGGGTTTCCTCTGGGTGTTCAGGTTTCCTCCCACAGTCCAAAAAGATGCAGGTTTGAGTGGATGGGCCATGTTAAAATGCCCATAGTGTTCAGTGATGTGCAGGTCAGCTGGATGAGTCATGGGAAATGCAGGGTTACAGGGATAGAATAAGGGGGTGGATCTGGGTGGCATGCTCTGCAAACGGTTGGTGTGGATTCAATGGGCCAAAAGGGATTTTATGATTCCAGTCACTTGCTATGGATATCTCACTACTACTCTAGCTAATCCATCACTACTGACAGCTCTTCTGTCAACTTCCATCACACTCGATCCCTCCCTTTGTCTCCTCACAGAAAATAGTGTCTTACAACCAGGCACTTGGGGCCTAAAGGATTTGAAGGAGAAGAGTAGGACCCCTCCAATGCAGACAAGGGGATGGAGATGTTGCTACAAAGTACTGCACCATGTCAATGTCACCGATAGTATATACTAGCAGGTGACTCACCAGACAGCCTGTACATAGAGTCATAGAGATGTACAGCACGGAAGCAGACCCTTCAGTCCAACTCACCCATGCTGAACAGATATCCCAACCCAATCTAGTCCCACCTGCCAGCACCCGGCCCATATCCCTCCAATCCCTTCCTATTCATATGCACGTCCAGATGCCTTTTAAATGTTGCAAGTGTATTAACCTCCACCCTTCCTGACAGCTCATTCCATACACATACCACCCTCTGCATGAAAAAGTTGCCCCTTAGGTCTCTTTTATATCTTTCCACTCTCACCCTAAGCCGATGCCTTCTAGTTCTGGACTCCCCCACTCCAAGGAAAAGACTTTGTGTATTTATCCTCTCCATGCCCCTCATGATTTTATAAACCTCTAAGGTCACCCCTCAGCCTCCGATACTCCAGGCAAAACAGCCTCAGCCTATTCAACCTCTCCCAATAGCTCAAATCCTCCAACCCTGGCAACATCCATATAAATCTTTTCTGAACCCTTTCAAGTTTCACAACATCTTTCTGATAGGAAGGAGACCAGAACTGCACGCAATATTCCAACAGTTGCCTAACCAGTGCCCTGTATAGCTGCAACATGACCTCCCAACTCCTGTACTCAATACTCTGGCCAAGGAAAGCATATCAAACACCTTCACTATATTATCTACCCATGACTCCACTTTCAAGGAGCTATGAACCTGCACACAAAGGTCTCTTTGTTCAGCAACACTCCCTAGGACCTTACCATTAAGTGTATAGTTCTCCCTGTATTCCATGAGATCTAACCTTGCTAACCAGTCTCCCATGGGGAACCTTGTTAAACGTCTTATTGAAGTTCTTATAGGTCACATCTTCCGTTCTGCCCTCATCAATCCTCTTTGTTACTTTTTTAGAAAAATCATTCAAGTTTGAGAGACACAATTTTCCATGCACAAAAGCCATGTTGACTATCAGTCATTGCCTTTCCAAATACATGTATATCCTGTCCCTCAGGATTCCCTCCAACAACTTGCCCACCACCAACGTCAGGCTCACTGTCTTTCATTCCCTGGCTTGTCCTTACCACCTTTCTTAAACAATGGCACCATGTTAGCCAACGTCAGGTCTTCTGGCACCTTACCTGTGATTATCGATGATACAAACATCTCAGCAAAAGGCCTAGCAAGCACTTCTCTAGCTTCCTACAGAGTTCTAGGGTACACCTGATCAGGTCCTGTGGATTTATTCACTTTTTTGCGTTTCAAGACATCCAGCACTTCCTCTGTAATATGGACATTTTTCAAGATGTCACCATCTACTTCCCGACATTCTATACCTTTCATGTCCTTTTCCACAGTAAATACTGATGCAAAATACCCGTTCAGTATCTCCCCCATCTCCTCTGGCTCCACACAAAGGCCACCTTGCTGATCTTTGAGGAGTCCTATCCTCTCCCTAGTTATCCTTTTGTCCTTAATGTATTTTTAAAAACCCTTTGGATTCTCCTGAACTCCATTTGCCAAAGCTATCTCATGTCCCCTTTTTGCCCTCCTGATTTCCCTCTTAAGTATACTCCTACTGGCTTTATACTCTTCCAAGGATTCACTTGATCTATCCTGTCTGTACCTGACATAGCTTCCTTCCTTTTCTTAACCAAACCCTCAATTTCTTTAGTCATCCAGCATTCTCTATACCTACCAGCCTTTCCTTTCACCCTAACAGGAATATACTGTCTCTGGACTCTCGTTATCTCATTTCTGAAGGTTTCCCATTTTCCAGCCGTCCCTTCACCTGCGAATATCTGCCCCAATCAGCCTTTGAAAGTTCTTGTCTAATACCGTCAAAATTGGCCTTTCTCCAATTGAGAACTTCAACTTTTAGATCTGATCTAACCTTTTCCATCACTATTTTAAAACAAATAGAATTATGGTCGCTGGCCCCAAACCGCTCTCCCACTGACACCTCAGTCACCTGCCCTGCCTTATTATCCAAGAATAGGTCAGGTTTTACACATGCACACACAATCAGAAAATTGTCTTGTTCAGACTTAACAAATTCCTATCTTGTTCTCTGCTTTGTTCCTGCCTGCCCTGCCTGTTTGACTCTCTTCTGTTCTCAACTGTGCCAGTGTCAGATTGACCTCTTTCCTCACTATCTCCCTGCGCCCCCCCTATCACCGCCACTTCCCCCTCCGCACCCCCCACCTTACTACTTTAAATCTTCCTGAGCAGCTCTTGCAAATCTCGCTCTATCCTCCTATTCCTGCCCTCATTAGCTCATAGCACCAGGAGTATTCCAGATAATACTACCCGAGAGGGCCTCCTTTTTTAAATTCCTGCCTAACTCTCTAATCTCCCTTCAGAATCTCAACCTTTTCCCTTCCTATGTCGTTTGGTTCCAATGTGTACAATGACCTCCTGCTGGCCCCTCTCCCCCGTGAGAACATTGTGCACCCTCTGAGACATCCTTGATTCTGGCACCAGGGAATCAATACACCATTCTGATTTTTCACTGCTGGCCACAGAAATGTCTGTCTGTACCTCTGATTAGAGAGTTCCCTAACACAATCAATTTCTTGGTACCTGATGTACCTCTCAGTGCATTAGAGCCAGTCTCAATACCAGAAACTTGGCTGTGCTACATTCCCCTGAGAATCCATCACCCCCTACGGTTTCCAAAACAGCATCCTTTTTTGAGATGGGGATAGTCACATAAGAGGTAAAAACAATGACTTCAGATGCTGGAAACCAGATTCTGGATCAATGGTGCTGCAAGAGCACAGCAGTTCAGGCAGCATCCGAGGAGCATTACTTGCCTACCTAGCTTAGCTTTCCGAGAATTAATCCATCTATGTGACTGTATCTGTGACTTTTCCCCCTTCCTATAACTGCCATCCATCATATCCCGTTGCTCTTGTAAATTCCTCATTGCTTCTAACTGTCTCTCCAACTGATTCATTCAATCTGATAGGATTCACAACCAACCGCATTTATTGCGGATATAATCCTCAATAACCCATAAACTCTCCCTAAACTCCCACATCTGGCAAGAAGAGAATATCACTCTCCTAAGGGACATTTTTGCTTCTTTCAATCTACAGACCTATTCCTCTACAAAACACTGCTCCAGACTAAATAATACTTATGGTTTATATTTTAAGTTTAATCAAGAGACATATCTCAATAAAACATTAATCAAGAAAGAACCCACTCTACTCACTACTGCAGATTAACTGTCAGACCACGCTTAAAATATTCCCTTGTCTGTTTCTGTGCTGTGACCTCTCCCAAACAGGTCCCTCCAAGATCAGTTGTGAATTTCACTGTTTGTTAATTTTCCCAGATGCACTCCGATGTCCAGCAATACACGAATTCAAACAGCAAAGGCAGTAACTGTGCAGGTTCACGACTGTGTCAGTTAGCAGTGTGGGTTTCTCTCTCTCTCTCTCTCTCTCTCACGCACGCACTAACCTCGCCATGTGCTTCCTTTGTCTGTTTCTCTCCCTTTTAAATGTGCTGTTATTTTGACTTTTCCCCAAAGTTCCAAAACAATACTTCAATCAGATGGTCCTGTCTGAAAGTCTAAGGGGAGGGGTCAAAGAGTGTCCAATCATAATCAGTCAAGGGCACATCCAATTTCCGAAGGGTTTGGATATGGTCAGTCGTCCACTTAGTACAATCAGAATCCGTGGATCCATCCTATTACAACTGGGGAGTGGGCCGTGGTCAGTCCTACAGATAGGGCGCAACCAATCAATCAGGAGTTATACAAAGATCTGTCAGTTGTCCGGTCTGTCAGCCTGGGCTGTCATTCCAATTTCATTCAGTGGTTTATCATCCCAGGGTTCTATACATTGAGAGTCAAGGTGGGTTATCAAGCAGCATTGCTGTGGTGGGGAAGCTGATAAAGTCAGTTATTGGGATTGGAGGCAACATGCTGAAATACAGGTGGTACAATCACTCTCTGAAGGGGTGCAAGTTTTGGAGACAATTACAGCATGGATGGGCGCGGGCTACTGCCGATGGGGAATCATCGATGGTCAACACCACTGTGGTTTTGCATTTTTGCTAACATTGTCTAATGCAATGATATGATTCCTGCATATCAACCTTAGGAGTCCTAGATCAGGATTTTCTTAAGTCCCTTCATACTTTAGATTTTCAAATCCTTTCCCTATTGAGAAAAAGTCTATATCTCTTCCTACCAAAGTGCATAACCTCACATTTTCCCATATTGTATACCAGCTGCCACTTTGTTGCCTACTCTCCTAGCTTGTCCAAGTCTTTCTGCAGCCTTGTCTCCTCCTCAACAATATTTGTCTCTCCACCTATCTTTGTATCATCTACAAACTTAGCAACAATGCTTTTCATCCAGATCATTAATGTATAATATGAATTGTTGGATTTCTAACGCTGAGCCCTGCAGAACTTTACTAGTCACTAGCATTCAGCCTGAAAAAGACTCCCATGTCCCCGCTCTCTGCCTTCTGCTGATTCGCCAATACTCTATCCATATTAGTACCTTGTTCCTAACATCATGGGCTGTTATCTTATTTACCAGCAACCTGTGTGGCACCTTGTCAAATCCTAAACTGGCATCTGATGAACTTCTTGGCTGGCCATGACAGTCACCCCTGATTAACCATAGCCCCTCTAAGGACAGCTGACTTTGGCATTTACACTCACTTAAAGAGCATGCAGTGTGTTTGCCACAGAAACTGATGCTCAGTTGTGAACTGACGTAGCTCAGTGTCACACAGTACTATACGCACCCCGAATGCTCCCTTCCATCACACTCTGTGTCTCACTCTGCACTAAAAAGCAATGTCTTCCACACACCAGCTTGTAACTCAGCACAAAAGACACTGTCCTGAATGCAATCCACACAGAAGCTGGCAGGCTGTAAGTCAGTGCTGAGGTCAGTGAGTGTGCACTAAGAAAGCAACAATATATAAACAGTGGCTAGGCAGTTATTTGGCATCTTCCAAATAATTGAAAGGTGAATGAGCACTAAGAAAACATGCTAAGAGTCATAAGATGCATTTTGCGCATGAGATATGGGTATGCTCTTATGTGCAAACCAACCTCACAGAATGATTGAATTAGTTGGTATCCCTAAGCTCCAAAGTGTTGAAGGACAAAAGTTGTGTTGTACTTTGTCTGAGAGCAGTCAGGATGCTATGATGAAGCTGCGAGTTGGCATATTCCAACTTGTGCAGACAAGCATCATTGAAGATGGTGGCTATGGAGAATGCAGAGATGTTGCTGTGGAGAAACAATTATATGATGATCGGGACAGGCATTCAGTGAGCTCCAAATATTAGGTATCTGCTATGATTTACATGTTAGGCATTTGAACCATTTTTTTCAAATGGAAGAGGAGGAGAATTGGAAGTAACATTCAAAAAGATAAATTGAGACTTTAGAGAGATGCAAAAGCATTGAAATGAAATAGTTCCCCTGCTCAATGTAAGGCCTGAAGTCATCATTTAAGGCTTAAGTAAAAATTTGGAAAAACATTTCTTGATATCACGAATCTAGTTTTCTCACTTTGACCATACCTTCCCACCGGGAGAAAGTGAGGACTGCAAATGCTGGAGATCAGAGTCGAGATTGTGGTGCTGGAAAAGCACAGCAGGTCAGGCAGCATTCCAAGGAACAGGAGAATCGACGTTCCAGGCACTACACTCTCATACGTTCCCACCTTCCTTTAGCTTTTCAGACTGAACCAGGTAGCGGAACAGTTGAAGGAATCCAGTCTGATTTGCAATATCCAGAATTCTAGAGCATTCTAGTGATATAGAAACAGCAGTATGCATTGCATTTCATCATATGGTTATGCCATAACTACAAAAAAGGTTTACCATTCTATAAGAGATTTGTTTTTATTTCATACAAAAAGATGCCAAGATAAATCTTTTTTTTAACATAAACACAATGGCAAGTAACTTACAGCACAGTAAAGACTGCAGATGCTGGAAAACAGAGTCAATAGATGGGAAGCTGGAAGAACACAGCACATCAGACAGCATCCAGGGAGTAGGATAGTCAATGTTTCGGGCCCAAACCCTTTGTCAAGACTAGGGGAAGAGAAGGGAGCCTAGAAATATATAAAGGGAGGGGGTGAGGTTTGGAGAAATGTGGTAGGTGGATGTAGGTAGGGGGTTGTTGTGATTGGTCAGTGGGAAGGGTGAAGCAGATAGGTGAATAGGAAGATAGATAGGTTAAGTCAGGTCAGGGAGGTGTGGAGAAAGGGGAGGGCTGGAGATGGGAGAGGAGGGATTTTGAAGCTGGTGAAATCAATATTGAGTCCAATGGGCTGTAAGCTTCCCAGATGTTGTTCCTCCAGTTTCCGTTTGGTCTCACTCTGACAGTGGATAGGGCCAAGGATGGACATGTTGCTGTGGGAGTGGGAGGGGAAATTAAAATGGATGGAAATTAGAAACTCAGGTTGATTAGTGTGTGTACAGAGTGCAGATGCTCTGTGAGCCGTTCCCCGAGTCTGCGTTTGGTCTCCCCGATTTAGAGGAGGCCACATCAGGGGTAATGGATGCAATAGATGAGATTGGATGGAGTGCAGGTGAATCTCTGCTAGATTTGGAGGGCTTGATCAGGGCCTTGAACAGAGATGATAGGGGCAATGTGGGGACAGGTGTTGCACCTCTTGTGGTTAAAGGGAAATGTACTGGATGTGGTGGGGAAGTTAGTGGGGAATGTAGAATTGATGAGGGAGTTGCAGAGTGAACAGTCTTTGCAGAAAGCAGGCAGTTAGGGGAGGAGGGGAGGAAATATTGCTTTGGTGGTGGGATCTGATTATAGGTTGCAGAAATGTTGGAGAATGATATATTGGATTGAGAGGTTGGTGGGGTGGCATGTGGAGACTAAGGGGTCTCTATCCTTTTTTTGTTGGGGAAGTGGGTTTGAGGGCAGAAGATGGAGGAAATGCAGTTGAGCGTATCCTTAATTACGGAGGAGAGGAAACTACAGTCCCAAAAGTAGGAGGAGGAGGATATCTGGGATGCCCTGGAGTGGAACCCCTCATCCTGAGAGCAGACGTGGTTGAGGCAGAGGAATTGGGACAGTGGGATAGCATTTTTGCAGGAGGGTGGGTGAGAGCAGGTAGTTATGGGAGTCAGTGGGATTGAAATGGATATCAGTGGTGAGTCAGTTTCTGGAGAGATGCCGGAAGGGAAGGGAGGTGTCAGGCGAATTTGAGGGCAGGGTGGAAGGTGTTGGTGAAGTTGCTCGAGCTCCACATGGAAGCATAAGGATAGCACAAATGCAGTCATCGATGTAGTGGAGGAAGAGGTCAGGGATGATGCCAGTGTAGTTGTGGAAGAGGGAGTGTTCCACGAATCCAATAAAATGGCAGGCATAGCTTGGGCCCACGTGCGAGTCCATGGCTACCCCTTGTAGGAAGTGGGAGGAATCCAAATGAAAAATTGTTGAGGGTGAGGACCAGTTCTGGGCGAATAAGAGTGTCAGTGAAGGGGGACTGATTGGGCTTCCAGGAGAGGAAGAAGCAAAGGGCCTTTACACCCTTCATGCAGTGGACACAGGTGTAAAGGGCCTGTGCATCCGTGGTCAAAAGGAGGTGTTGGTGGCCAGGGAATTGAAAGTTTTGGAAGAGGTGAAGGGTGTGGGTTGTGTCTTGAATGTAGGTGGGGAGTTCCTGGACCAAAGGGGAAAAAAACGGAGTTGAGGTAGGAGGCAATGAGTCGACTGGGACAGTTAGTTTTATGGATTTTGGATGGGGGATAGAAACGGGCGGTGTGGGGTTGGGTAACTAATAGGTTGGAGGCTGTGAACAGGAGATCTTCCAAAGTGATGTGGTTCTTTATGGTCTGGGAGATGATGGCTTGGTGATCAAAGGTGAGGTCATTGTTGATGGGATGGTATAAGGAAGTGTCAGAGTTGGTGTCTGGTTTCAGCGATATAGAGGTGAGTTCACCACACTATCACCACACCACCCTTTTTGGTGGGTTTAGAGTGAAGAGACTAGAGGGCTATGTATGTTGATAGGGAGAGGCTGAAGTGGATGTGAGGGGTAGAGAGATCCAAGCGATTGATGTCACGGCAGTAGTTTGAGATGCAAAGTTTGAAGGAGGGTAGGAAGCCAGGGGTTGGAGGGGAGGTGACCAGGAGGATAGAGTTTGCTGAAGGCAAGAGAAGGAGTCATTAGAGGATGGGTTGGATTACTGTTCAAAGAAATAGGCATGGAGACGGAGGCAGTGGAAAAAGAGCTCAACATTGTGGCGTGTGCGTAACCCGTTCACATGTGGGCGCAGGGCAATGAAGGTGAGTCCTTTGCTGGGCACTGACTGTTCAGTCTCAGTGATGGGGAGGTCCAGAGGAATGGAGAATACCTGGCAGCGCTTGGCATTGAATCTGAGTGCAGAGCTGGGGCCCGGAGCAGGGGTGGAGACTTCACCGGAGTAGGTGTGTGTGTTGGAGTGGTCACGTGGATGGAAGTGAAAATAACTGGTCATTGATGATGTCGGCAGTCATGTGGTCCTCGACGCAAGCAGAAGCAGCAGTCAAATTATGTTCATATAATTTCTGGAACATGCTACTGCATTGTTGAGAATAAATTCATGATTGGTTATAATATGTTCCTAAAGGAAATTTTATGTTTTGTCACAGTGTTCGTAAATCATGGCGGATCAATTTTCAATTTAAATTGCCTGATACTTAAAGCCTGTGATCTTCTTGGACTAAGTGTCAAGGCGTTCAGATTTCCTGTTTATGTTTACACAAGAAGGTACACATATTGGACATGAAATTGATGCCTTCAAAAATCCAATTCGGAAAGACAATAGAGCCAGACTCTGTAAAACAACAAATTGATCTTCCTTCAGTAGATACTTGGTTAAGAAGCAGAGTGAGGAAACGGATTTATAACACACAACAAGAGGACTTCCTTTGGTCTCCTTACTCTCGAAAAGCATAGCCCAATGATAAAGCAAACTAGAGAAACAACTATTCTTCGAGACCTCAAGCATATTTACAATTTTCGCCACTGCTCAGGATATCAGGCATTCATTAAAAAACAAGGTCTCTGGCTTAAACCTAACCCTCAAAAGATTCTAAGGATATGTTTTTAGACTGTATACTCTTTATCCCTATTGCCTGAGACACTCTCCCGTTTTGAAAGCTATAGACTTTGTATTTGACTGTGTGTGTTTGTGCTTGCTGTTGCAATTTATTATTTTTCTTAGAGTTAGTAAGTAATAACATTCCTCTTTCTTTCACTCAAAAAGACATTGTAACAGGCTTCTTAATTTTGATTAGTACCTAGTAGTTAGCCCGCGATTAAAGTATGATGTAGCTTGGCCTCCTGGATCAGGGGTACGGGCACTACCACTGTTTCACAACACGCCCCTACACTGAAGATTTTAAGATATGACAGAATAACTTGTTCAGATCTACAGGAAAAATCAATTAGTTGGCAGCTGGGATCACTTTAGTGAGAGCTCTAATTCTCTTGTGATATCAGTTAACACACAGCATCTGAAAAACAAAACTTGTTTACAAGTAAAGTGGTTTTGCTTAATCAGGAATTTGGCCCCATTGAAATTAATTGGGCAATTTATAGGTGATTATGTGACCCCTGAGAACTGTTATTAGCTTCCCACAATAACGCGAAGGGAATTGTTGACATTGCTGTTCCTGCTAAACGCAGGTTGGCATGTCTGTAAAAAGGTTAGAGATTTTGAGTCACAGAGGCAGGGGTTGATGCACCCAGTAAGATGAATATGAAATCATATCAGGAGAGTTAAAGTGCTGATTGAGTAGAATATGATAAAAAATGTAAGAACTAGAAGCAGTTTTGAAAGCCAGCTCAACCATTCAATAAAATTACGAATAATCATAAACCTGAACTTCATCTTCCCACAATGACTCCAATTCTCTTTGTCCCCTTAGTATTTAAATAATTGTTCAACCATTATCTTAAAAATGCTAAACAAAATCAATTGTAACATTTAAAAAGCCTCTGGATAGGTATATGAATAGGAAGGGTTTAGAGGGATATGGGCCAAATGCTGGCAAATGGGTCCAGATTAGGTGCGGATATCTGGTCGGCAGAGATGAGGAGTTCTGAGGAGTGGTCACTCAACCCAAAACATTACCTCTGCTTTCTCTCCACAGATGTTGCCAGAGATGCTGAGCTTTTCCACCAACTTCTGGTTTTGTTTCTGATTTACAGCATCCGCAGTTTGTTCAGGTTTTTTTAAGTAAAGCTGTTCAGGCTGATCTGATTTTGTTG
This sequence comes from Chiloscyllium plagiosum, assembly GCF_004010195.1. Taxonomy (NCBI): domain Eukaryota; kingdom Metazoa; phylum Chordata; class Chondrichthyes; order Orectolobiformes; family Hemiscylliidae; genus Chiloscyllium; species Chiloscyllium plagiosum. The sequence goes on along the minus strand of NC_057724.1, from coordinate 32,425,026 downwards.
TTCATGGGGTATCTAACAAGTAACTTTAGACCTGGTAGGAGAAAGTTTCAACTTACCAGAGGTAGGGTGCCTTTTTGTATCGACGATGTACCCTTTACGATGTGCTCCCAGATCAGCTCTGGGGGAGGCCAGGTGCATTCTTGAAGAGGTAAAGTGCCAGCTGGGAGAGGTAAAGCATCCTTTGGGATTCTGAAAAGTAGACACTAAGTGCATAAGTAGCGAGTAATCTCATTAAATATGCCAAACTCATTATAATTGCCTAAAGGTTCTGTCAACAGAGCTGTCAGAGGGAACCACTGATGGAGCCATCAGCAGAACAAAGTATCAATAAAAATATCAAATGGAGCTGTCAATAGAATGATTAAAAAGAGTTGTCAAAAGGAGCTATTTAACTGAGCTGTTACATTGTTAAGGCATTCAAAACTCCTACTCTTTAAATATATGATATAAGCTGTTGAGAGTATTTAAAAATAAATGCTTGCTATGTCATTCTATCTGCTAACTTAAACTTGAGGTTGTCATTACATCTGTGTGACTGATTTCACAACTTCACATTGTCATAGTGAAAAGTCTGTCAATTCAGTTTCATTGACATTTCCTAGTGGTGCTAAACTCTTTGAAGTAGGGCTGTGAATGCCAATGCTTTTTTAATATAATGAAATTAGATGTGCTTTTATTTTTAAACAATCAGAGTGTTATTTTTAAAAAAATAATTCATCAAAGTTAAGATTTTTATTTAATCAAAGTTTCTGTGAATTAGTATAGTAGTCAAAAGGACAACGGGTGGAATGTGATGGCATAGGTTAGCATGGGAGGGCAATGAGCAGCCATGATTGTGGCTAGAGAGTATGAGTTGGCATGGATTGACATAATTGGGCCACAGGAAGTGTGTGGAAGGTGAGGATTGTGAGAGATAGACGTTACTTTTCTGTTTTATGTTTCTTCCAATGCCTTGGCAAATTGTTGGTATCTTTGGTCTAGCCCATCTCCACACAAGCAGTCTCTGCGTTGTTTCTAACATCATCCACCATGACTCCAATTACCTCCTCTATCCAGGAATAGAAATCTGAAATTCTGAGGCATATTTTCCCAGGCTTGACCTTGGTGTAAAATGTCATTGCTATGGGAAATGGGCCTATCCCATCTAATCTATCTTCACAAAATAATCCAGTTAGTCCAGAAATCTAACTCATGAATCTTTATTGAATCCTCTTTAAGGCAAATATATCCTCCATTAGACAAGGAGATCAAAATGGTACACAAGGTATGGACTCACCAAAAACCCATGTAACTGCAATAAGACTTCCTTACTTATGTACTCTAAGCACTTTATAATGATCAATAATAGCCACTTATATTTATGTATGCCTGTTATGTAATAAAATGTTCTAAGTGACTTCACAAGAGTATTATAAAGCAAAATAGACTCCAAGATATGAAGGTATATATTAGGTAATATGGCCAAATATTTGGTGAGGGAGACAGGTTTGAACTATCATCATAAAGGAAGGAAGAAACATAACGAGTTGGAAATTAGGGAGATGTTTCAAAGCTTAGAGGCTAGGCATGGCCATCAGTGGTGGAACAATTAATCTTGGGGCTGCTCAAGAGACCAGAATTAGATGTGCTAAGGGTTCTGCTGCTGTAAAAGCTCATTGAGTTGCTGATGTGGGAAGGCCTTGAATGAGTTTTAATACAGATATAAGAAATTTAAAATAAAGGTGTTGGCTGACAAGTGGCCATTGTCAGTGAGTAAGAATACAGATAGCAGAATCTTGAATGATCATACCAGAGAGACAATACCAGAAGTAAAAGAACCATTAACAATATCATCTAATGTGGAGAGGAAATTAGATAGGCAATGGTTATATAGGAATAGCTTTGAGGCAACAGGATGTGGGTTTCTTGGACAAGATGAGCATAAATACAGCATGAAGGGGGCTAGGAGAGAAGCTAGAGTAAAATGCAAGTTCAGGCTAGGGCTGGAGATATTAGAGGAAGGTGGATGAGTTGAAGAGAGTATTAAAGCAAAGGCAGCTGATCAGATGGGCTTGATTCCAATGACTAAGAAATCATGAGCATCTCATATTTATTGCTGAACATAAATGGGGAGATTTTTGAGGGATTTAAGATAGTTGCAGCTAAGGCAAGATGTTGAGGACATAGTTACATTCCAGGACACATATTTTCTGAACCTGCTCAGGTATGTTATTACACATCTCTGGAGCAGAGACTTGGGGCTTGAATGCAGGCCTCCTGACTCTGGGATAGAGACTCTGCCAGGATCCCTTGCATCCCTGGATTGGTTTCGATCAGTGAGCAATGTTTGCAGACATGAGTAAAATCTGATATTGTTTGTGGTCCAGTCAGATCTTGCACTGACTGACGAAATGAGTTAAAATCAAAATACTGTGGATGCTGGAGATTTAAAGGTGCTGGAGAAACTCAGCAGGATTGTGAGTTTTTGTCAAGAGAGAAACTGAGCTAACATTTCAAATCCAAATGACTCTTCTTCAGAACTGCCTTCTTAAAGAAACCAGTTATCTGTCAAATTCTTTCAAGTCTACTTCCAGTGGACTGCAAGGAGCGGAGAGAAAAATCATACCAGGGAACATTGATGTGGTGAGTGACTGTAATTTGTAAAAATATTTGTCAAAAATGGAGTTAAGGGTGCAGTTAAGAAAATCAGTCATTGCAGAAATGCTGTGGTGAATGGTGGGTCAACATTATTTCATGTAAAGTCCAATATGACAGCACAGATGGTGCTCCTGGTTTGCTTTCAGAAAGCAAATGGATCTGTTCTAGAATATAATTTCATGGGGCTCAAACCGAAGGAAAATCTCATTTCTGTACATTAGCAATCTGTCAAAATTGGACTTTCTGCTCAGTATAAATTTAGTACAGTTCCTATTTTAAATAAAGCATACGTTTGTGATCCATTCCCATAATTGTGTCTGTTTGTACACACTCCTGTATGGATCAATGATTAAGGTAAGGAATAACAAAAATAGCTTTGCTACATTTTGGTAGTGTTCTGAGGAAAGCTGCAGATGATCCTGACATCTTGTCAATCAGTTTGACTTCATGTTCATGGGTTAAATATTCCTAACGCTATGGAGATAGGACCGGAAGCGGTTAACACTATAAATGGAAGGGGCAGTGTCAGCTGAATACATTCCTGCTTCTGAGGAACTTTCCTGGAACAGACCCAGAACTGGATTGGCTTCATGGAGGCAGGCAGCCTAACAAGACTAATTAAGACCCAATTTAGAGTCATTTTGGAGCAGTGACAGCATTTTACTCCGATCAGAGCAACCCCTTACTGCACGCAGAGATTGCCAGCTCCATACAGCTGGCTTCCAGGTGTCAGACCAGATCTCCCTCAGAGCCAGGGAGGCCATAGCCTTGATGACGGGTATCAGGGATAGAAGACCACAATCATGTCTGATTTCTGCAGTGGGGGTTCTCCTTTACCAGCTTTTTATTTAATGACTTTAATGCAGGCGAGGAAGGCACCTTTGTGTTGAGGTGTCCTTGCACTTGCTTGCCAACCTTTGTAGCATCCATCACTCTCAGTGAGGTTACACTGGTTGGATATTGTTATTTCCCTTTAGCCTCCATAATCCACCCATTGTCCTTCGCAGGATGATATGAACAGTGATGGCCAGTTAGGGCATTGCCTCCTGGCAGGTTCAAATCAAAGTAGAAGCTCAACCATTACCTTAATGAGTGAGACCAAATGGCCTACTCTGGATTCATGTTAATTTCTGTCTTTTAATATTTGAAGGACTTTTAAACATGGGTCCAAATCTCCACAATTCTAGAGGGAAAATGAGAAATGAGCCAAGGTCAACAGCAGTTTATGCTGTTAATAATGCAAAAATAGAATTCATAGGCAGAATGAGGACTTGTGAGTAGTTAGTACAAAGTCTCATTTCACCCATTCCCTTGGTAAGGCAATTTGGAACTTTAGACTCTGTACCAGGTAACCAATTTTACAGAAATCAGCAAGTCTTTACAGTATTATTTTTGGGGATGGTATTCACATTTTTTCGTTTTTATCATTACATTTTCAATACAAAAAAATGTCTCTTAGTTCATTTGTTAAATACAGCTTGAACTTACAACAAGAAAGATCTGCTCCAAAGGAAGACAGCATTTTTTCTCTCCATTTCCTGGTTTAATATTTAAAGAGTAGATCTGGCTTGCTTGACTAAAATTGCCAAATTCTCCTGTTTCTCCAATTCTGGTCAAGAGCCAATTTCCTTCCTTTTTCCAGCAAGTTCACAGGAGTTGTGATACAGACAAAACCCAAGCACCAAACCATTGATACTAGAGAACCATCATCACATTTACCTTCAAGCTAAAAGTTTAATTGTTTCTGTCTTCATCATCATCTTTCAATTAATTTAACCAAAAGATTAATGGAAACTGAGGTTATTTTCCATTCCCCACTTCAACAGTGAGCAACTCCATTGGAGTTTTGTCAATCTTTTCATTAAAAGAAAGTACTGATTGTAAAAGTTGTTTTGACATTTTCTTTCCACTTAAAGTTGTTAACCCCATGTCTTTCATCCTATTTTGGATACAAGAATCAAATTAGTAGTTTTACTATTTCTTTGCTCTTTCCGCTTTGAAGTCTCCTTGCACTTGAATGTTTGCATCAACAGTAAGGTCACAGAGGTGATCAATTGTACTTTCTGAAATCCCAATGAAAACAAAGAGAGTGTCAATGTACTTGTAACACCCGCCTTGCCGAGGGCTAGGTGTCATTTTCTTGCCTCAACATGCAGTTATTATTGTTAATGGTCATATTCTCTCAGGATACAGAACAAATACGAAGCAGTAAAAATTGGTTTCAGCCAAATCGATTGGGTGTTTTCAGGAAGTGAGACCGCATGAACACATCTTAGGACTCAAATTAGTTCAACTGAACAATTAAAATAAAATAAGCAGACTGCCAGATTTACTGTGCTCATTGTCAGACTGCCAGATTTATATAATGTTCATTGCCAAATCATTGTCCTGCCAGAAATATTGCCCCAAAACATGATCATAATATAGGAATAAACAACATAACGTTCCAATGGTAATTAAAGTAAGAAAGCAAGTCTTTCACTGATGTATCAGACATCAACTCCCCTTGCTGTACCCATCGAGCTGTGTCCAGTGTTTTACTCTGCACAACGTCTGACAGTTTTAGGAGCACAGTTCCATTTGGCTTACTTACAGCAGGGTGCATGACGAAGTCCATGCAATTTAATGTGAACTAACTGACCAGCATATGGTTTACTCCACTTTTATGGATCCTCTGGTGATAGCTTTGATTGATATTCGGAATCTTGTAGGGCTTAGAACAACATGGCCTATGATGAGATATGTGGCAGAATCAGGTGACAAGTGTGGCGAGGCCTAGATCAATGTTGAGATCATCTTGCTACAGTTTTTATGCATTCCACAGGTAGCATGGCAGGGTTCTCGTTAAACAGCAGTGAGATGATAACTGACTGGAATTAATAATTGTTAAACACCTTGTTAACACCAGACCTACCAAATTAAATATTTGGATTTTAATTTACCAAATTTGTTAAACAAGCTAGATGTCAAGAAAACTTGACAAGGAAACCAGAACAAATACTTGGCAGATTCAGCTCATCACTTGCTCTGAGCGACCTCTAAGTTGAAAGCTGGGCATTGCGATCTACAACAGGCACTGGACACAAGCACCCCCACATCTATAGACATTAGCATCTGACATGTATCAGCCTCTCAGAACCCTCATAGCGCATCTCCATTACAATGCTGCATTGCAGGCTGCCCTGGCAACTGTTATTTTTACACTGCAGAAGGGACACTGGGCACTCCGGGACAAAGACCCAGCTCATGGACTGGACTAGGCTGCAACTCCAGGCTCTTCACTTACTGTCACAGCACTCACTCGATCTGAGTCTATCTGAATGCTCACAGCATTCCTGTCTTCCACTGTCTTGTCTCGCCTTTTTCTGCTTTGCCTCCTTAGCCAAAGAGACCAGGCTCAAATAGGAACATAGAAGATGGGAGCCTGGAGTAGGTCATTCAAACCCTCAAGGCTGCTCTGCCATTCAATATGATCATATCTGATAATCAAGCTCAATTCCCTAATCATGCACTACGTCATATCCCTTGAGCCCTTTAGCAACTAGAACTATACCTATCTTCTTATATCTGGAGATTGTCTCGTAAATTTTCTCAGTGAAAACTTTGCATTAGGTTTACTATTAATACCATTAATATATACCACTCAGCAGGAACAAGCCAGTCTATATTCCAAAATATAATATCCTACAAGGCAAACAAGCAAAGCTTTGTTGGTAATTAACCATAGCTAGATTGAAAATGATTTGTCTTTCACATTTATAAAGTAAGCAATACAAACTGTCCAATGCATTGTTCTGAAGGTGTGCTTGCATTAAATTATTAAATTGTAATTTTCTTGATGTTTTCAGTTGGAGATGTTTTCAACAGGTTATTTCTATGATGGTAACGTAAGATGGCCAAAATCAATTTGTATCATTGTGTGGATTCTTCCTTGGAATGGTGATAGAGAGCTGCACAGAGATAGTGGCACCTCTGGAGGTGAGAACTGATTTCTTCCTATTTCATCAATGGATCTTCAGGAGTTTGTGATTGGGACAATCACCTGAACTAACCATAACAATGGTTAAGATCATTTGAACAACTGCTTTTTGGAATATATACAACCAACATGGAGAGAGATCAGATGCAACCTCTGTCATGCAGCTGCAGTTTTTGAGATTTAGTCCGTTCTCACACTTTAAAAGCATTCTCATCACTTTGAACCCTCTCTGTGGCTTGGAAACCAATCAGAAAACCTCAACTCTATAAACAGGAATTTTAAAGGAAGAGAATTTTAAAGTAGCTGACAAGTCCACTGAGCAGGAACACATTGACGACTGCAGGTGCTATGCTGCATGGATATTAATGAGTTACATTTAGCTAATTCTAAAATCTACCTGGGTTAGGATGAGAGACCCCAATGAGACGAGATGGAGGTGAAGGGGTCAATACTGTGGGAGATATATCTCCAATTAACATAATACTCATGAGCAAGATACACATCCTTTCACTGACCAGTAGCCTGCAAGGTTAAACCTGCTGGGCTACCCATTGACCATAGCCTTCCAGATGTTTTCTAATCAATCTGTTCAGAGCTGTTACACACTTCTATAAAAGGTGGGGCTTGAACCAGCGCCTCTTACCACTGCACATTTTATCAGAGCAGCAGTAAGATGAGACCCTTAACTGAACATTCATTGCCCATTTATGAAACTTAATTGGCAGACTGCTGGGTAATCCACCTGATGACTCCTAGACTACCAGTAAAATTGTAAAACAAATGCAGGTAGGTGGTGAGTAGAGAGGCAGCAGATACACTGTTACTCACTCTCATTTATAGATCCACCTTCCTACTTTGTTGCTTGCGAGTGCCCATAAAATTAATCTCAAAATGAACATTTCAAATTGTTAAAGTTAGGCCACAGATTAACATGACCATAAAAAAAGTAAACCAGTCATTCGCCTTTGTTTTTCAAGGCTGTTATAATGGTGGTTATATATTGACTATTAAATTTTAACTTCTATCTGATAATTATACTAGAGACTTATCATAGACTAAAATGATTTCTAAAATACAGGCATGAACATAAAATTACATCAGATAAGGCAAGCTTCAAGAGACTCATAGAACAAATGAAGCCATTTACACTAATTTTTTTTATCAAAAACAAAACAGTGCAGTCAGCATCCAAAAATACCCATCTTCAGTTTAATTCATGTGTGTATAACTACTTCATATATTAAGAAATGACTGGTTTATTTGTCAGTTAGTCAGCTTGGGAATAAAATGGAGCCAGACTCTGGAATACACACTTTTTAGCAGAAAAGCAAAGAGAAACAAAAATATTTTTGCAATAACCAGAGCTGAAATGGTATCTCTGAAATTTCCTGCCTATTTTTTTCATCATCTTCAAATTAGTGAAAAATAAAATTTGGAAAAGAGTCATTCATCAAGAACTCAAAGAAATCCATGGATTCTGATACCACTGAAGATGCAAGCCAACCATTAAATGACTATTGGCAGGTTAAGAATGTAACACTTTGAGGACTCTCCGGATGAGTTAACCATATACAGAGGAACCTCCATTATCCGAATATCAACTATCCGAATTTTGGATTATCCAAAGGGGATCGCAAGGTCCCGGTAGAAACATTACGTCAAAGAGCTGTTTCAACCCTGATCACATCTTTTGTTTACAGTTACAATGATTAAAAATGAACTCGGCTCACTGCTGCTGAGAACAGTCCCGGACAGTCCACGCACTGCCTCTAAATGATTGACCTCCCGCCCTCTCTCTCTCCCCCGACACTTTCCCTGGAGTTCTACATAGGGGTGAACCCTAAGCCCCCCTTCCCAGATAATCTCTCCAACATTGTCCTGTACAGGGCAAAGGTGGAACCTGTCAAGAAGTTGTGTGTGTGTATGTGTGTGTGTGCGCGCGCATATGTGTGTGTATGTACGCCCGTGCGCTATTTAGAGACGTACCCCACAAAGGCAGCAGCAGTCTTACTGTTGGTGTACAGTCCGGCTGCCCCGGATAGGGGGAGTGGACAGGGGGTGTGGACGGGGGCCGATGTGCTGCTGCCGAGTCTCCTGAACGGGGAGCAGACTTCACAGAAAACTCCGAGCCCCAGAGGAAATCAATTAACTGAATAATCAATTATCCAAACGAAATAGTGCCTGCCCATCTTGTTCAGATAATCAAGGTTCCTCTGTAACCTTAATTCTCTCAGTATTTATGAGATACTGTCTGGTTTAAACTTATTAGCTAGGGGTTTGTGTGTGATAGGTATTGCATTTTTATTACTTTTTTCTTGGTGTTGGAGGTAACAAAATTCCTCTTTCGTTCATACAAAGAAATTTTAGTGACTGCCTCTTCCATTTTCTAGCAAACCATGTTTTCATTGAAATGTGCTTCGTGCAATAAAACAAATAAAAATATTTGTTGCAGCTGACTGATGAGGTTAAAAGAGGGGAACCAATTTCCCTTCCTCATGTGGTTTTCACAAGACAAAGAAGTGAGATGAAAGAATATTTTATTAGACTTGATAAATTATCCTTACGAGACAGCATACAGTTCTGATCATCACATCATAGAAAGGATAAAAAAGTACTGGGGAAAGTGCAGAAAATATTCACAAGGATGAAATCGGATGAGTATGTGTACACATCAAAAAGGTACACGTGAAAATCTAAAAACCTTATTTACTGAGCCGCAGTTACACATCAGATGGCCTCATGAACTATTTAGATACTTTCCCACAGGGTGTACCTGAACAGTAGCCTTAAAGAAACATACCCAACGAACAGATAAACATCACAATTATTCTTCAGACTACCTGGATAATGCCGTGGGAGATGAGTTAGTGCATACTTTTATTTGTTGCCCAAAAGAGCATTGAATGAATGAAATTTATTGTAATCAAATTCCCACACAGATAAATGTTGTTACTACAAGAAAAGTAAAAGTCTTTGTGACATAGCTAATGAAAGGCAACAGTCATTGGGTAACTTAACAAGTATTACAAGTTTTGGGAAGAGGTGTTTGACGAGATGCCAGGATTAAAATCAGTGTTTCGTAGCCTCGAGAGCTGGACGTGCATTGGCAAGTACATTAGTGGAATTCCATATTTTCATTTTAATGATGATTGCAATATTCTTTAACGTATTTGATAAAAGTATATTTGTGACTACAGAATGAAATGTCACTGCCGTACTGTATTTCTGGTGCCAGCTCAATGCTAAAATTATTGATTCCTTGCTTCCAAAGGTATAATGCAGTGTTAAAGGCCTCAGATTGAAGATATTACATCACTTTTCTTCATTAGGTCAAAACTTTGATATTCACTTTATTTAAGAAGTTCTCCTGTACCATTATTAATGGACTGTTATTTGAGCCATGTGCTAATTTAGTTAGAATCATAGAGTTTTTAACAGCATAGAAAGGACCATTCCACCCATCATGTCCATACCAGACACCAAGCATCTACCTATTCTAATCCCATTTTCCAGCACTTGCCCCATTGCCTTGTATGCTAAGGTGCTTCAAATGCTCATATGAATACTTAAGTGTCTTGACAGTTTCTGTCTCCACTACCCTTTTAAACAGTGAGTGATAAGAGTTTCCTAAAATCTCTGACAAAATTTCTGCTCCCTTACTTAAAAGTGGTTATTGACCTCTCTATTATGGAGAAACGTTTCTCCTTACATACCCTATGCACCTCATGATGTTGTACATCTCAATCAAGACCCCACTTTAGCCTTCTCTGTTCTAAGCAAAATAACCTCAGCCTATCTAGGTTCTCTTCATAGCTAAATCACTTTAGCTCAGGCAACATCCTGGAAAATCTGCAGTGCACCTCTCAAGTGCAATCACATCCTTCCTATAATGTGATGATCCAGAACTGGCCTAACTAACATTACATTCAGTTCCATTAGAACTTCTTTGCTATTGTATTCACTACCTTGATTGATAAAGGTAAATTTTCCATTTGGCTTCTTACCTACCTGTCCTGCTGCCTTCAAAGATCTATGGACATACATACTAAGGTCCCTCTGATCCTCTGTATTTCCTCGAGTTCTAGCATTCGACACCCTTACTTTGTTAGCCCTCTTACGTCACACTTCTCAGGGTTAAATTCCATTTATCACTATTCTACCCCATCTGTTCAGCCCATCCACTTTGTTCTGTAGTCCAAGGTTTCCCTTGTTGCTATTTATTAAACCACCAATTTTCATGTCATTTGTGAACTTACAGATCATACCTCCTTCATTCATGGCAAAATCATTACAGTACAACCAGCAAAGGGACCCAGCACCAAACCCTGTGGTACATCACTGGACATAGGCTTCCATTCACAAAAAATTCACCTTTTGACTGCCATCTTCTCTTCCTGCCACAATGTTAATTTTAGATCCAATTTAGCAATTTGCCCTGAGTCCAATGACCTCTTATTCTTAACCAGTTCACCATGTGAGACCTTGTCAAAAGCTTTATTGAAGTTCATATAAACTACATATATTTCACTACCCACATCTACACACCTCATCATTTCATCTAAAACTTCAACCACATTTGTTATACATGAGTCCCCCCTCGGCAACGTCGTTCTGACCACCTCTGATTAAAGCATGCTCCTCTAAGTGGAGTTTTTCTGCCTCTGAATTTTTCCAAAAGTTGCTCTATTGCAGATGTTAGACTTACTGGCCTGTAGTTTCCTGGTTGTATCCCCACTAGTGTCTGGAGTATTGGTGCCACATTATCTCTCCTTCAGTCTTCTGGCATACCTCCTGTGGTCGGAGAGGATTTAAAAATTAATGTCAGGGTCCCTTTTATCACCCCTTTGCCTCCCACAGTAGCCTGGGATATATACCATCTGGGCCTGTATGTTTATCCACTTTCACACCTGTGAAATCACCTAATACCTACACACCCTCTCGATGCTAATTTGTTCCACTCCTTGTCTAATTATATCACAATACTTCTGTACTGCGAATACAGATGCAAAGTATTCATTTGTCCAAACACAGAATTCTCTGCATCCTTCCTCATTCCATCTTTCTGTTGAGTTGTACGTGCCACATTGAAGGTTGAAGCAGGTTTTAAGAACTCATCATAGAAACATAGAAAATAGGACCGAATGGCCTATTCCTGCTCCTTTGATCCTGCTCTACTATACAATATGATCACGGCTGATCAACTCAATATTCTATTCCTGCTTTCGCCCCATATCCTGTGTTCCTGAAAGCATTGAATTATTTAGCCTCAACCACTTTTCTGGTTTTCTAAAATTTTCATTTAGAGTCAGAGAGTCATACAGCATGCAAACAGACCCTTCGGTCCAACTCGTCCATACCGACCAGATAACCCAACCCAATCTAGTCCCACCTCCCAGCACCCGGCGCATATTCCTCCAAACCCTTCCTATTCATATACCCATCCAAATGCCTCTTAAATGCTGCAATTGTACCAGCCTCCACCACCTCATCTGGCAGCTATAAACGTACCACCCTCTGTGTGAAAAGGTTGCCCCTTAGGTCTCTTTTATATCTTTCCGCTCTCACCCTAAATCTATGCCGTCCAGCTCTGGACTCCCCCACCCCAGTGAAAAGACCTTGTCTATTTACCCTATCCATGCCCCTCATGATTTTATAAACCTCTATAAGATTACCCCTCAGCCTCTGATGCTCCAGGGAAAACAGCCTTAGCATATTCAACCCCTCCCGAAAGCTCAAATCCTCCAACCCTCGCAACATGCTTGGAACTCTTTTCTGAACCCTTTCAAGCCAGAATTGCACGCAATATTCCAAAAGTGGCCTAACCAATGTTCTGTACAGCCGCATCATGACCTCCCAACTCCTGTACTCAATACTCTGACCAATAAAGGAAAGCATATCAAATGCCTTCTTCACTATCCTATCTACCTGTGACTCCACTTTCAAGAAGCTATGAACCTGCACTCCAAGGTCTCTTTGTTCAGCAACACTCCCAAGGACCTTACCATTAAGTGTATAAGTCCTGCTAAAATTTGATTTCCCAAAATGCAGCACCTTGCCAATATTTAAATTAAACTCCATCAGCCTATTGGCCCATCTGATCAAGAACCTATTGTAATTCAAAGTTACCTTCTTTGCTGTCTGCTACACCTCCAATTTTAGTGTCATCTGCAAACTTACTAATTATACCTCATATTCTCACATCTAAATCATTTATATAAACAACAAAATGTGGTGGACCCAGCACTGATCCTTGTGGCACTCCATTGGTCACAGGCCTCCAATCTGAAAAACAACCTTCCACTAACACCCTCTGTCTTCTACCTTTGAGCCAGTTCTGTATCCAAATGGCTAATTCTCCCTGAATTCCATGAGATTTAATCTTGCTAATCAGTCTCCTATGGGGAACCTTGTCAAACGCCTTACTGAAGTTCATAGAGATCACGAATACTGCTCTGTCCTCAGCAATCCTCTTTGTTACCTCTTCAAAAAACTCAATCAAGTTTGTGAGACATGATTTTCCACACACAAATACATTTTGACTATCCCTAATCAGTCCTTGCCATTCCAAATACATGTACATCCTGTCCCTCAGGATTCCCTCCAACAACTTGCCCACCACTGACGTCAGGCTCACTGGTCTATAGTTCCCTGGCTTGTCCTTACCAGCCTTCTTAAATAGTGGCATTTTTGTTAGCCAAGCTCCAGTCTTCTGGCACCTCAGCTGTGACGATCGATGATACTAATATCTCAGCAAGAGGCCCAGCAAACACTTCTCTAGCTTCCCACAGAGTTCTCAGGTACACCTGATCAGGTCCCGAAGATTCATCCACTTTTATGCATTTCAAGGCATCCAGCACTTCCTCCACTGTAATATGGACATTTTTCAAGATGTCACAATCCATTTCCTTACATTCTATAGCTTCCATGTCCTTTTCCACAGCAAACACTGATGCAAAATACTCGCTTAGTATCTCCCCCATCTCCTGCGGCTCCACACAAAGGCCACCTTGCTGATCTTTGAGGGGTCCTATTCTCTCCCTAGTTACCTTTTTGTCCTTAATTTATTTGTAAAAACCCTGTGGATTCTCTTTAACCCTATTTGCCAAAGCTATCTCATGTTCCCTTTTTGCCCTCCTGATTTCCCTCTTAAGTATACTCCTACCACCTCTATACTCTAAGGATTCACTCGATCTATCCTGTCTATACCAGAAATATGCTTCCTTCCTTGTCTTAAGCAAACCCTCAATTTCTTTAGTCATTCAGCATTCCCTATACCTACCAGCCTTCCTTTTCAGGTCAGGCAGCATCCAGGGAACAGGAGAATCGACATTTCGGGCATAAGCCCTTCTTCAGGAATTTTAATGGCTGAAGAGCTTCTGTGCTTCTCCTGTTCCCTGGATGCTGCCTGACCTGCTGCGCTTTTCCAGCAACACATTTCCAGCTCTGATCTCCAGCATCTGCAGACCTCACTTTCTCCTCAAAGCCTTCCTTTTCACCCTAACAAGAATATACTGTCTCTGGACTCTGAAGGCTTCCCATTTTCCAACCATTCCTTTTACCTGCGAACATTTGCCCCCAATCAGCTTTGCAAGTTCTTGCCTAATACCATCAAAATTGACCTTTCTCCAGTTTAGAAGTTCAATGATTAGATCTGGTCTATCTTTTCCATCACTATTTTAAAACTTATACAATTATGGTCATTGATCCCATAGTGCTCCCCCACTGACACCTCAGTCACCTGCCCTGCTTTATTTCCCAAGAGTAGGTCAAGTTTTGCACCTTCTCTAGTAGGTACATCCACATACTGAATCAGAAAACTTTCTTGTACATACTTAACAAATTCCACTCCAACTAAACCCCTAACACTATGCAGTCCCAGTATATATGTTTGGAAAGATAACATCCCCTACCATAACCACCCTATTATCCTTTCAAATTTGTTTCTCAATTTCCCTCTGACTATTAGGGGGTCTATAATACAATCCCAATAAGGTGATCATCCCTTTCTTATTTCTCAGTTCAACCCAAACAACTTCCCTGGATGTATTTCCAGGAATATCCACCCTAATAGCTGAAATACTATCCCTTACCAAAAACGCCACTCTCCCTCCTCTTTTGCCTCATTTTCTGTGGTTTTTGTGGCATTTGTATCCTGGAACATTAAGCTGCCAGTCCTGCCCATCCCTGAGCCATGTTTCTGTAATTGCTATGATATCCCAGTTACATATTCCTAGTCATGTCATGAGTTCATCTGCCTTCCCTGTTGAAATAAATGCAGTTTAATTTATTAGTCCAACCTTGTCCCTGCCTGCCCTGACTGTTTGACTTGCCTCTTTTCTCAGCTATAGCAGTCTCAGATTGATCTCATTCCTCACTATCTCCCTGGGTCCCAACTCCCCCCCCCCCCCCCCCAACTTACTAGTTTAAATCCTCCTGAGCAGCTATAGCACATGTCCCTGCCAGTATATTAGTCCCCTTCCAATTTCGGTGCAATTCATCCTTCTTGTACAGGTCACTTTTACCCCAAAAGAGATTCCAAAGATCCAAAAATGTGAATCCTTCTCCCCTACACCAGCTCCTCAGCCATGCATTCATCTGCTTTATCCACCTATTCCTACCTCACTAGCTCGTAGCACTAGGAGTAATCCTGATATTACTACTCACGAGGACCTCCTTTTTAAATTCCTGTCTAACTCTCTGTAATCTCCCTTCAGAATCTCAACCTTTTCCCTTCCTATGCCATTGGTCCCAATGTGTACACTGACCTCCTGCTGGCCCCTCTCCCATTTGAGAACACTCTGCACCCTCTGTACCTCAAACTAGAGAGTCCCCTAACACAATCGATCTCCTGGAACCCGATGTACCCCTCATTGCATTACAACCAGTGTCAATACCAGAAACTTGGCTGTTCGTGTTATGTTCCCCTGAGAATCCATCACTCCCTTTCTTTTCCAAAACAGCATACGTGTTTGAAATGAGGATAGCCACAGAAGACTCCTGCACTACCTGCCTACCTCTCTTACCTTTCATAGAGTAACCCATCGATGTGATTGTATCTGCAACTTTTCTTCCTTCCTATAGCTGCCATCCATCACATCCCCTTGCTCTTGTAAATGCCTCTAACTGTCACTCCAACCATTCCATTCAATCTGATAAGATTCCAAACCAATGGCATTTATTGCAGATATAATACTCAATAACCCGTAAACTCTCCCCAAACTCCCACATCTGGCAAGAAGAGCATATCACTCTACTAAAGGCCGTTTTTACTCCTTCCAATCTACAGACCCAGAAAATAGTTCCCTCATATTCCTCTACAAAACACTGCTCCAGGCTAACTTAATACTTATGGCTTATATTTTTAAGTTTAATCAAGAGATATATCTCAATAAAACATACAACCAAGAAAGAACCCACTCTATTCACTGCTGCAGATTTACAGCAAGGCCCCAAGGACACACTTAAAACTGTTCATTTGTCTGTTTCTGTGCGGTGACCTCTCCCAAATAGGTTCCTCCAAGATCAGTTGTGAATTTCACAGTTTGTTAATTTTCCCAGATGCATTCTGATGTCCAGCAATACATGAATTCAACAGTAAAGGCAGTAACTGTGCAGGTTCACTACTGTGTCAGTTAGCAGTGTGGGTTTCTCTCTCTCTCCTGCACTGACTTGACCATATGCTGCTGTTGTCTGTTCCTGTCCCGTTTAAAAGTGCTGTTGTTTCGACTTTTTTTCTCTACAAAGTTCCAAAAAAAATGCAACAGTAAAGTAAACAGTGATTGCTACTCCTGGAATTCGAGGAAATCACCTCCAACATCTAAAATGCCTCAAAAACTGAGTAGCCTGTTACAAGTAGAAATTTTTCCCGTCCTCCATCTATTGCTCACACTTAGACCATAGTTTCAGTTTAACAGAAACTTTAGGTTGGAGAACTGTTATAGATACATTATCAAAGCGATCAGATCATCTTTAATGACTCAAGATTATTCACTTTGATGTCGAACAATTGAAAAGTTAGCTTGAATTCTCTCTTATCTTGACATTCCTACAGTATGAATTCCCTGACCTGGCATTGGAACAAGCACATTACTATTCTTCTGATTTCTTCCTTCCCATGTTTCCTTTCCCAGACGGTATGATGCATCTGAAGTTACCATAGAAAAAATGGCAGCCAAGAGCCTACAGTATGCCATCACTTAAATACAATGGAAACAAATGTGCATAGGAAAGCTGATGCTTCACAGCAAGGTTTCTTCAACTTGTTGAAGAAAAGAATCATATAATTAAGATTGAATTGTAGGGTAATGAGATAGTGATGCATATGATGATGTGACAGTGATTTCAGCAGTCATGTTCTCGATTCCAAGAAAAGTGAAGGAAGGGTCTGCATCAGCAGGTAATGTAGCACCCGTGGGAGAGTATTGAGTGCTGTGTAATTAAAAGGAGTTTTGCAGAAACCTACTGCAGTTGGACTACAGACACTTAGATAGAAGAAACCTCACTAATATATAATAGGTGACAAGCTACCCAGAAAGATACCAATTATGATTAAAAATAGAACCCCAAACCACAATCTAGCATTGAAAGTGGTGTTACATTAACAGTGTAACAATATTGGTTAATCTTATCCTTTCAGAATCCTAAGCAGTCACTCGATAAAGAAAACAATAATTGCAGTGTATGGATATAAATGAAATGAGATTGCTGCTTCACTGTAATCCTTTCAGTGTTTGGTCCTTACAAATCTTTAGACGTTTGCTATCCCAATGAATCATTATGGGTGGACAATGGAAGTCTTCAAAATTAATTTCTATCAAATCATTCACTTCTGAAACCTCTGCAAAAGACAGAGTAATTACCCTAAGAATTTAAAGGTTGGCTCCACCCAATGGCTTTTGTTTCCTTGCAAGAGTTGACTTCATATGGTTCTGTTGAGTAGATTGATATACTGACAACATATCAAAACATAAACCCACTCTCAACTATTGAATTAATAATTGGCTCTGTAAGCCATTGCTTATAATGACTTTCTTCAGTAAACAGGATCAGACAAGTAATTGGATCATAGTTTTGCAATGAACTGAACAATGGAGCTCGTGCAACTGGTTGTGACTTTCTCATCACATGTTTCTACATTTTCAGTGTTACCCATCTTATTATCTGTCAACATCAGAAACATAACATCCCCATTTGATGGTCAAGAATAGAATGTTTCAGACCTAATGTTGATAATGAAGATGGCAGCAACATGGCCCTGTCAAATATTGTTACCATTGCCTCACAGAAAGTTCCCTACAAATGGTCGAGTTGTCCCAGCCATGAATACCTTCTGCAATTTTTTTTCTCTTGACTGGTAAAAGTACTCTGTTCAGCATGGCAATGAATGGCAGCTCAGAACAGTAGGAATTGAACCTGCATCTACTCCTGTTTAATGGTCTGGAGTAACACCAATTTGACTCATTTTAATGAGGTAGATGTGAAATTCTGATGGTTTTAGAAAAAGATTGAGCACAAGCCAAAAGGTTAACTATTCCTTCTGCACTCATTTAACTACGATGGTTAAAATTTATCAACAAGTGGATTTCCAGCTGCAATTTTCTAAGTAATTTGGGCTAGCATTCATAAACCTACACAATAGTAAAATGAGTAGTATTTTACTATTGTACTATAGTACTTGATATGTTCATATCTGACAATGCCAAATCAATGAGCAGCAATGTGGATGTACAAGACAGATGATCAGTAATGTCTTGTGCAACTCCATGTTTACAAATTGCAGTTGCTACCAGATTAAATGGAACAGGTACATGCATCTCATTCATGATCAACACAAAACAGATGTGAAACAAGCAGCAGGTCTGGCAGTACCTGATGAGTAAATTAGATAGATCAAGTTATTGGGAAGACTCTGATAAAATTAAGGATAATTTTAATATGGGGACCAGGGAAAGTGGACAGAATTTAATTTCTCCCCCATCTGGGAGCAGAATAGGAGAATAGAGTTGGTGTGTTTGATTGGACAGTAAACCAGGAAATGAGCCAATTTACTTTTCTAGGTATCAGTACCTTGGGAAATTGAAACCTTTAAGTAGCATGTTAAGGGCCATTAGAGTGTCTCATTCTATTGTCACGAATTCTAGTAATAACCGATGGAGTGAGGTGAGGACGCTGAAATAGGCAGCTAGAGGCACTGCTAGATTCATTGCAGCTGATTGGAATTGGTTCTTGATCTACTATAAGAAAGGCACTAGCTGTTTGGTGAGTCTCTGATAGAGGTTAAGGACTTTACTATTCTTAAATTTTAACTGTGTAGAAATTGTTGGTAAAGTTAAAAAAATATGTTAAAGGCAACAGATGCAAGTAAATAATCCAATAACAAAAAAAGGCTATTCAATACAGATCACAAACATGTCTGTAATAAGTGTTTGACATCCAAGCAGTTTCGAATCAAAGTTTATGAGCTGGAGCGTAGGAGTTGGGACATCATGTTGAGGTTGTACAGGACATTAGTGAGGCCTCTTCTGGAATACTGTGTTCAGTTCTGGTCGCCCAGTTATAGGAAGGATATTATCGAGCTGGAGAGGGTTCAGAAGAGATTTACCAGATGTTGCCGGATATGAAGGTTTGAGTTATAAAGAAAAGCTGGGACTTTTCTTTTCACTGGAGTGTAGAAGATTGAGAAGTGACCTGATCAAAGTTTATAAAATAATGAGGTTTAGATAGAGTTAATGGTAGTTGTATTTGCTCTTGGACAGGGAATTTCCTAGGACAGGGGGCACAATTTTAAGGTGAGAGGAGAAAGATTTTATAAAAGACGAAGCAATATTTTTTTACACAGAGGGTGGTTCGAGCATGGAATGACTTCCTGAGGAACTGGTGGATGTGGGTGCAATTGCAACGTTTTAAAGACATTTGGATAGATACATGAATAGGAAAGGTTTGAAGGAATGTGGGCCAGGAGCAGGCAAGTGGGACTAGTTTAGTTTGGGATTATGTTTGACATGGACTGGTTGGACTGAAGGGTCTGTGTCTGTGCTGTATGACTTTATGACGCTATAGTCATTGTGACAAGGTTCTTGTGATGCAGTGGTAGTGTCACTAGATATGAACAAGGAGACCCAGGCTCAAGTCCCACTTGTTCCTCTGTATAAAAACATCTCTGAACAGGTTAATGAATAATATCTAGAATCTGAGACTCAACAGGGAGGTGGAGACCAGTTACACTACTCAGAAAAGGGCCTTCTGTTTTGGTTAATTGTCAGTGACAAGAGTATAACTGTTCTCTCAGCATGGTACAGGAAGGCATTCAAGATGGGGGAGCAACAAGGAATGGAGAAGTAGTAGGTGATTATATAATTAGAGGTTTGACACGTTTCTCTACAGCAATGAGAGAGAGTCCACATTGTTGTGTTGCTTGCCTGAGCCAGAGTTTATGGTACATGTTCAGGGCTGGAATGAGGAGCAAGGCACTAAATTAAAAGCAGAACATCAAAGATTGTAATCTGCATTATTACTTGAGCTGCATGCAATTTGGCACAGGAGTCATAAAATTAGAGACATGAATATGAGTCTGAATGTCTGCTTGGGGAAAAGTAGGTTCCAGTTCATTGGCCACAGCAAAAGTGGAGGCTCTGCCACATGGTAATCTACATCTGAACCACGCTGAGACACGTGTTCCTGAGAACCACAACCAAGGGAGTAGACAGGGTATGAGATTAAATGGTGGGATCAAGGAAGTCACTTTTGAGTTGGAGTTGCTTTAGGTTCACATTCCCGGAAAGGATAAGACCCAGATCAGCTCCATCTGCTCACCCCAAGATCAAGCATTCGATCTGCATCCAAAACATTCAATATTTTCAAGAAGTTGGGTTATAGTTCTTAAAGCTAAAGGGATCAAAGGGGTATGGGCAGAAGGCAGGACCAGGTACTGAGTTGGTTGATAATTGAGTAGCCGAGCAAGTTTGAAGGATTAAATGGCCTACACCTTCCCTCCCCCTATCCCACTACTTTGCATGTTTTAGCCCTGAGGTCAGGAATTGAATGTTCAGAGTCTATGATCTCATGCTGTTCCCAGAATCAAGGAATAGATATTTATTAGGGTCAGGGATTAGGCCCCACTTCAGCATCACAGAACAACCTTGAGAACAGGGTCCACTCCCTGGCTCCCCAGGGTTAATAATCAAACTCCTCTCCCTGGAAGCAGCTAGCAGATATCCTTCTGTAGGTTTCCAGAGTTGAAAACTCCGTGCCCATTAAACTGTTTTGGAGTATGCTCCATCTGAATGGAACAATACACTGTTTAACAGGTGGATATTTGACCAGAAACCTCCAAAGATGAAAAGCAAATTCTGTTGAATTAGAAGTCTGGAGCATGTGGGTAAACCCAGAATTCCAGATTTCCCGTGCCCTACTCTGGCCACCTGCTCAGATTAAAATTCTTCCTTAATTCTGTACAAAAGTGAGATCTCAAATATGATTTCTGAAATATTTGACATTTGCTCTAATTCCAGAACAAACAAAAAAAAAGTAATAACAATTAAGCAGATGACTCAAACATATCTGGGATTAGTTGTCAGTGGGGTTTAAGATTTAGGATATTTTAACAAGAAACTAGATGTCATGATTGGGAAAAAATCTTCATGCTGGCTGTGAGCGACAGTTTGAATTCCTTTCTCCACCCTTTGAAATACTATAATGCCACTGTCAATATCTTTTACTCTACATTCTAGCCAAAAGAGAAAATATGCTTTACATTTGACAGAAAGAAAATTGAACAAATGTGGCTGTTTTGAAATTTTTCATGAAGATCAGCAATCTTTTTTTAAAAAGTCTTTCACGGGATATGGGTGTCATTGGCAAGCACCCACTGCTAAGTACTCTTGAACAGAATAGCTTGTTTGGGGGATATCAGAGTGCATTTTAGGATCAACCACACTGCTGTGGACTGGAATCACGTCAGCCAGACCAGGTAAAGGTGGCCGATTTCCTTTCTTAAATCACTCTTAACTGCTGTTCACCTTAGATTATTGAAAATTTGTCTCTTTTTGTTCCAGTTTTTTATCTATACATCTTATTCTTATTGAACTGCCCACTGTAAATATTTACTTCCTATCAATTCCCACAGATCAATAACCGCTTATTGAAATAAAGAATTCAACTGGAAATAAAATAACTTTTCAAACTTACCTATCACTTTTCTGTGTTGTTTCAACTCTGTTTTGTAAGAAAATCTTGTCAATTTATTTTCCTGACCCTTGTAGGGCTTGGTTCAGTGGGACAGAATGATGGCTCAGTGGTGAGTACTGCTGCCTCACAGCACCAGGGATCTGGGTTCGATTCCTCCCTCAGGCGATTGTCTGTGTAGAGTTTGCACATCCTCTCTGATGTCTGCATTGGCTTCCTCTGGGTGCTTGGTTTCCTCCCACAATCCAAAGATGTGCAGGTTTGGTGGATTGACCATGCTAAAATTGCCCATCATGTCCAAAGATGTGCAGGTAAGTGGATTGAGCATGCTAACATTGCCCAGTGTGTCCAGAGGTGTGTGGACTAGGTGGGTGAACTATGGGAAATGCAGGAATGGGGTGGTCTGGATGATATGCTCTTCAGAGTGTCAGTGTGGATTTGATGGGATGAATGGCCTGCTTCCACACAGTAGGGATTCAATTCTGCCTTTTGTGTGAGAAAGTTGCAAGTTCGAATACTGCTTCAAGACTTGAGCATGTAACCTATCTGATGTAGTAATGCAGTGATGAAAGTGCTGCCTTTCAGAAGTGACTTTTAAACTCAGTCTGTGAATGCTTTTTCAGCTAGGAATAGGCAAAGCCACAATTTGAAGAACAGCATGAACATTTTTTTTGGTGTCCTGACCAACACCCTGTATAAGTGCATCATATAGCACGTGGCAGACCTGTTTAAGAATGCAGGACCTTTAGTTTGTTAGTGTAGTATGCATACCCAGTAATGTAAAGGACTCAATTTGTGCCCTACCTGCTCAGGAATGTTTGGGCCTCTGCATGACCACCAAGCCTAAGAGGAACATTGACCCTAGGTAATAGTTATCCCTCCACCAACATTATTAGAAATAGATTCTCTGGTCATTAGATTAGTAATATTTGTGGGATCATGCTATGTGGTAATTGGCTGCTGCGTTTCCTTACATTAGAACAGCAGCTCCTCCAAATTGTTGTCCATTGATACAAAACGGAATAAGGGGTAAATCTTGAAATTACAAGCCGGTCTGTCTGACCTTAATGGCGGGCAAGTTATTGAGAAGAATTCTGAGCACCAGAATATATCTATACTTGGAGAAACATGGATTAATCAGAGTTGGACAACATAGCTTTATTAAGGTAAGCAAAATCGGAAATAGCACAGTCAACTTATTTTCTTGTCCCCCCGACTAATAGTCTCCACTAGCAGCCTTTCTTTCTCCCGGGCTCACCATTATGCACTCCTTTGTCCAACCAACTACAATTTTCTTTCTGTGGATCCTGTCTCCACCTATTATTTATTCCTTCCCCCTACCTGCAACACCCCGCCTCCTCCCACTTCCCAAACTTCAGCAAATACAGGAACATAAGAATTAGGGACAGGATTAGGCAATTCAGTCCTTCAAGCCCACTCTTCCATTAATGATCATGGCTGATCTTATCCTGGTCTCAACTCCAATTTCCTGCCTGCTCCTCATAGCCCTTTATCCCACTTTTCATCTGATTCTTCTTGAATCTGTTGATTGATTCTGCCTCCATTGCACTCTGTGGCAGATTCTCTAACCTATGAGAGATGTAGTTTCTCCTCCTCACCATTTTGAACCTTGTTTGAGACTGTCCCATAAGGGGAACATTTGTTCAATGTCCACCTTATCAGTCTCCTTTAGTATTTTATTTACCATAATCAGATTTCCCTCGCCCCCTCATTCTCCTGAACTCCAGTGAGTACAAGCCCAAGCTATTCAACCGCTCTTCATACAACAGCCCTTTCATCTCTGGAATCAATCTGGTGAACCTTCTCTGAACTGCTTCCAGTGCCACCACATCCTTCCTCAAGCTGGACACAATACACCAGGTCTGGTAATTATAACTACACTTCTTCACTTTTCCAATTACTTGTTGTGCCCCTCTCACAAGCCCTCATTATTTCCTCTTTTATACTGTGCCCTACTTTGGAACTACTGTTTGGGGGCCTGTAAACTATTCCTACCAAGGAGTTTGTTTCATTGCTTTTTATTTCTTTCCAGACTGATCAACATTTTGGTCCCTCATGCCAATATAGTTTCTTCATACTGTCTTGATATCCTGAAACAAGGAAGAAACTCCACCTCCTGCTCCTTCTTATCTATCCTTTCAGAATACTGAGTACCTTTTTGGATAATTAACTCTCAGTTCTGATCTTCCACGTTTCAGTAATCCCCACCACGTCATACCTATTGTCTCCATTTGCGCTATCAGCTCATCAACCTCATTCCAAATAGTGTTTTTAAATAAGTTCTACTGTTCTGTGTTTCTCTTTTTAATATTTTGTGTACTATGCTTTCCACACCCTCCGTCCTTATTTATTAATCCCTAATAACTCTGAGCCTCATCTCTATCTCCAATCTTTTCAACTTACGTTTTGATCTTTTATGATTCTTTCCCTCACCCTGCCTGTTTGTCCTATTAACCGCTACCTTTTGCTCACTTTCTGACCTCTTGCTTTGGTTCCCACCCACATGCCTTATTAGTTTCACTTCATAGAACAGCAAAGTCTGAGAAGGAATCTTATTGAGAAGTATAAATTTTGGAGAACATTGATAGGGTAGTTAGTAAGGCACTTTTCCCATTAGGTACAGGGGTCAATAATCAGGGCATAGATTTAAGGTGAGAAGTTGAAGGCTAAGAGAAAAGTTCAGGGGAAACATATTCACTCTGAAGATGGTGGGACTCTGGAATTCACTACATGAAAGTGTGATTGAGTCAAACTCTTGTAACGTTTAAGTAGTATTTAGCTATTTACTCACATTTCCATAGCCTCAGGGCTACAGGCCAAGAGCTGGAAAGTGGGATTAGTATAGTCAAATCTATGTTGACCTGTACAAAAAGCTAAGTGACCTTTTTCTGTACTACAAACATCAATGAGTTTACTTAATTTTCTGTGAAGTGTCTTGGGAATACCTTGATACCATGAAAATTATGTATCTATGTAAGTTATAACTTTCTGTGACAATACTCCTGCAATTTCCACTATTTTCCTTAAAATGGTCCTAAATAACGTTTGTAAGCTCTGCCATAATTGCCTTGATGGATACATTTTAACAAGTTCAGTAGTCTTATAACTTGTACAGAGTTAATAATGAAGCTTGTAATTTTAAAAAAGCATATTCATTATATTATTAAGAATCACGCTATGATGATTTTAGCATTAGGAATTCTAGACTGACTTTATTGGTGTAGCAGACTGTAACACTGTACCCATTTCCACTCCAATCTATTCTCCAGACTTATTGTAAATAAATAATTAGCCATAGTCCACAAAGGACTATAGGCATTTCTCTCAATAGTGATTGACCATTTGTAGCTCGAAGGACATTGTTCTGCAGATATGGGACAGTACACCACTGCAGACCTCCATAAACTTGCACAGCTTGTGTAGGAATTGAACCAACGTCATTGGCATCATCCTGCAATGTAGTCTAGCCAACTAAGCTCATTAATCTCCATTCATAGAATCACAAGGATCTAACTAATAAACAGGAGGTAAATTTAAAAAAAGTAGTGTATGGTATCTTCATCAACCCATTTAATTACTTCCATCCATCCACTATTTATTGAATGCATCCTCTTCCTCCAACTACTGTATTACACTATCTCATAGAATGATGGGCTGACAGTCCCCAGTTGCAGTTAAAGTGTGATGGCTCGTGGGTTTCATTGGGTGAAATCTTCTAGGGGTCTGAACGCTGTGAGCTATGGTGAGAAATATGGCTGAAGAATGGTGAAGTGTCCTGATCGTGTGAGTAGGCAGTGTAGAGGCCATGCAAGATTAAAGGTATGGAGGGTTCAGGGGAACTAATTTGAGGGAAGACATTGTGAGCAAGAGTGAGAGCCTGATCCTTGCTGAGAGGTGGCTGTAGTAGCAGAGTGAGAGTGAGGGCAAGGTAGCAGAAAGAAGAGTGTAGCACTCACACTGATCAAATGGGGAAGCTCATTGACTATATTGTGGCACTGCTGGCCATTCCCCTAGACCATGGAGACGGTACGGGTCCAGGTGGCGACCTTTGATCAGGCTGGCAGGATCTGGTAGTGTGGCATCATCTGCCAGTCTTCCAGGAAGAGAACATCCTCCTCTGGATTACGCCAACCACCAGGATCTCCCGGTTCCTATCGGAGAATCACGGTGCCATTTTCTCCTTCTCTAACATTTTTAGAACAACTGTCCTTCGGCCCTAAAGCACTTTTATTTTATTATTCAACCAAGATTGCTGGTGTCTTTCTCAGTGAATCATGTGACAAACAAGCCTGAAGTGTCAACTATTGTTGCAACCTTCTGACTTACAACTTCCATTGGCATATTTAACGCCCACCATTCAGATTCAGCAAAGCAGGAACAAACCCTCTCATCATGCTACTCATCAGTGAAAAGGCTCAGAGGAAAAGGATCTGGAAGTGCTGGAGGATAGGGTAGTGGGGAGGAGAGCAGTCTTTATTCCTGCCAAATGTCAAAGGAGACCATGCCACAGATACAACCAGTCTGGACAGAATTTGGAGCACTGCTCAGTGTTGTGTCCCTCATTAGTGTTGTCTTAAGTTCCATGTCAATTATGGTTAAGTGCCACCATCTTCTCTCTTCTTAACTCACAGGGCCAGCACTCTGTGCCTAACTCAGACACAGCACACAGTTCTCAACATGGCTCATGGACTAAACTCTAACTCTTCCATTCATCATATCCACTCAAGGGATTCCATGCACTTCACCCTCCCAAACTACTAGCTGTCCTGCACTCTGCTTCCTGTTCACATACTCAGGACTCCTCACCACTTCCCTGCAGGTGCTTCTTCTCCAAGTCCTCATACAATACCGCTCTCACCACTTTTTCCTGCATGCTCCATAGTCATCCATTCAAGTGGCCATTGCAAAACCACCAGCCTCATCACAACATGATGTCTGTTATCAATCTAACCCGCACTCCCTTCAGCCCCCATGACTTCAATCGAAATTAGGAACATTTATGATTTGCATATATTTACCATATCGCTTATGTGCAGGGACATATAATATAATGTGGGGAAATTGTGAGGTGTGCACATTTGTAGGAAGAATAGAGGAGTTAAATATTAAATGCAGAAAATTGCAGCACAAAGATTTGGCAGTCCTTGTGAGTAAATCATAAATTAACACACAAGTTCTGCATGTAACAGGAAAATCAAATGGAATATAGGCATATTTATTCCAAATGGAATACATGGAAGGTTTAGTTTCAGCATAATTAAACTGAAAAGCAGCAGATCACGTGAGAAAATCAACATGGGCTATGGTGACCTCCCACCATGAATCTCTCCCAAAAAAAGTTAAAGTTCAGCCACTTACAGCTTCCAGCTGGAGAGGAAAATCATGGCTTCAGCTGTTTTTGTTGCAAGCTACAAGTGTCAAAAGCAACCCTTCTTTAGCTACTTAATAACAATTTCCAGGCTCTATTTTTCCTATTTAGTTACATCGAAGCTTACAACAAAATATGGAAATCTATCCAATTTATCACATGAAAAATTACTACATAAAGACAAAAGGTGTAGGTCATGATGTTGAACTGCGTTGATGTCATCAATACATGTCAAGGTATCTAAAGAATTTCAAAGATCATTGCATGAAAATAATTGCATTTACTTTCTGTCCAATCATTACCAACTATTCAGGTCATTGCTGAGAATTATTATACATAGCTGTTCAGTCAAACACTTTGCTAATCTGACAAAACAAAGAATAAAGCACTTTAACAAACAACACCCAAAAAACCAATATCAAACATAAACAGGAAGAACAATCCAATCTCATGGACTCAAAGGCCAGCTTCGAGAGTTATGGGGAATGTCTGCTTCTTGTCCGAGGTTCCTGTATGCTGAATCAATATTCCTTTGTTGTTGTGCTTTATAACCAAGCAGCTCCTACAATCTCCATTTATAAAGAACAAAAGCACTGTGCACATACTGACCGATGTACAGATCAGTTCGAAGGGAATCCAACCCAGTTTCCGAAATTGCCTGATTGAGTGCTAGGATTTCATCTGCCCAGAATTTCTGCCAAATATATCATGAAGGAATTTTCTCGTGAAAAATATTTCTGGATGCAGCCAGTCCTCAATTAACGCAGTTTACCATAACGTGGTTTATGGTACAAAAGCATTTCTATTGGCCTGGAATGCACAAAGATGTGGTTAACTTTTGCCATACATGCCAAATGGTAGGTAAGCCAGAGGCAGTAATAAAACCAGCACCTTTGTTGCCAATTCCTGCAGTGAAATAATCTTTCAGGTGGGTTATGATTGATTGTACCAGTGGTAGAAGATCCCTTCAAAGCCAGGTTTAGTTCTTCCAAGAACTAAAAGTGGGAATCAGCACTTGTGTGCCATAATGCATGTGTCTACCAGATTTCCGGACGAAATTCCATAACAGATTATTAAGGCAAAAAGGTTGGTAGAGAAGTTAATAGCTTTCTTCACACAGAATGGGCTATCCAGAGAGAATTCAGTCAGACCCAGGGTCTAATTTTACTGCTAGGCTGTTTAAGGAAGTCATGGATAGCCTAGGTATACAGCACTTCAAATCAAGTCTGTATCATCCTGTTTCCCAGGGAACTTTGGAAAGGTGGCATCAGACCCTGAAAACCATATTAAGAGCGTATTGTCAGGATTACCTGAACGAATGGGATACTTTTATCCCAATCATATTGTTTGCAATTACAGATGCCACAAATGGATCTACTCATTTTACTC
Source organism: Chiloscyllium plagiosum (assembly GCF_004010195.1). Classification (NCBI taxonomy): domain Eukaryota; kingdom Metazoa; phylum Chordata; class Chondrichthyes; order Orectolobiformes; family Hemiscylliidae; genus Chiloscyllium; species Chiloscyllium plagiosum. Next base: position 32,396,449 of record NC_057724.1, on the reverse strand, counting down.
CCTTTGAGTTAATATATTGACATGAGGTGGGAGGCCCTTTGAAATTAAAGAGAAATTGACAGGACCAAAGTCGGAAATCTCACACTTGGATTACGTATCAGAGGTGAAGGAAAGATTAAATTGGGTAGGTGAGTTAACTAAACAGCACTTAAAGAGGGCACAGTATAGAATGAAGCAAGTAGCAGATAAAAACTCTGAAATTCAGACATTTTCCCGTGTGGATGACATATTAGTACTATTACCAGTGGTAGGAGATCCCTTCAAAGCCAGGTTTAGTAGCCCTTATGAAATTGAGGAAAAGTTGAGTCACGTAAACTATCTGATAAAGACACCAGATAGAAAAAAACTGTATCGTGTCTGTCATGTGAATATGTTGAAACCTTATTATAATAGAGAGAGGGAGCTGGAGAAATAGATGGTAGTTACTGCCCCGCAGAGTGAGGAATCCAATCCAGATGCATGGCATCTCTGCATCATTGTTCACTGTGGGACCATCACAGACAGTAAGACTTTCAAACAATTTATAGCTTGAACTTTTATTTCCAGAAAGCAAATGTGAATGGAAATGCAATCAATAGAAACTGCATTCCCTACTCGAGTTGTACATCTGAACTGTTTTATCTTAAGCAACAAGTAGCTCACAGTCAATGAATGCTCACTGCACCCAGCTCCTATCCACTGGAATCAAGTCTTCATTAAATCCTCTCTGACCTATAATGTCTGGCATCCCTTGGCTTTATCAAGCACAAGGTGGTGTTCTTCCTGCTTCATGTCCTCATTCTCCTCTGCAGAAGACTGGACAGGTCATTCCACTACAAAGTGCATTTTGTTAATGCGAATTCACTACAACACAATTGACCAATCGGGGACACTGTTTCTGAAGCATGAACTTCTAAAGTATGTGTTGGTTATAACATGATTCCAGCCCCAGTGCTGTTATTACACGATCGTCCTGTAACATGAGGTTGCACAAAAACAGAACTACTGCATTATTGCAGAACTGACTCTACCTGCTTTCTCATTTTCTCCACATTAATCGGGTCTATTTGTTGCCTGTTCTAGTTGTGCAGAGCACAGGACACTAGAATTATACCGACCTGGCAGAACTTCAGCAGATCCATCACCTACACCACTATGTACCTGTACTCCATCACAGTCAGGGAATTCTGTAACACTGTCGTCAGCCACGAATGCAGAAAGTAGCCTTTCTCCCAGTAACCATTGAATTACAACGATGATGATATAATTAGGAAACTCAAAAGCTGAGTGAAGGAGTCAGAGCCAGTCATTTAAAGTTTCTGGTAAAACTGGGAAATACAAAGCTATTGAAAGCTAAGAGCAAATGTGGACTATTTGCTATAGAGATGCCATGCAAGTGCCATGTAGCTCAAAGTATAAGTTGCCTATAAAAAGAAAATTCATGTTTAGTCAACAGCATGTTTTGTTTCCTTTGTTTGAGATGAAGTTTTTAAAGTTAAATCTTATTATGGCAATCTTTCAACTATTAACTGAATGTTTAAATCTTTTTCAAAAACAAATTGCTGGAGAAACTCAGCAGGTCTGACAGCATCTGTGGAGAGAAAGCAGAGTGATGTTTCAAGTCCAGTGACAGTTCAGGTTACTGGACTCAAACAGTTAACTCTGTTCCTCACTCTACTGGATGCTGCTACACCTGCTGAGTTTCTCCAGCAATTTCTGTTTTGTTTCAGATCTTCAGCATTCAAAGTTCTTTTTGTTTTATTTCATTGTACAAATCCTCTTTAAGTTATCCATCTCTACAGAGGTCATGACAAATTTAATTGTCCTTTCCAAAAGATATAAAATGCTGTATTCAAATCATAAAACTAGGTATATCTATTTAGAAGTTAAGTAACACATAACAGTCTTGAATGAAAGAAGATTCTCAAAATTTGCAAATTCTTTAAAGGAAGTGTCATTGAATATTAATTTCCTTAATCATTTTCAAAAATTAAGTAGCTACATTACTTTTCCTTGAAGTCATCCAATAGTTGAATTTTGACTACAGCCCGGACGACTCAATATTGAGTTCTCCAATCTCAAACAACCTCCCTTCCCTGACTCTTATCCCAGCCCCTCCCCCTTCTTTCCAGCTACCAACCGGATTCATTCCTCCCACCGACCAACCAGATTGTACCCTCTACCTGTGTTCACCTATCTCTACCTCACCACCCTGCTCCCCCCTCCCCATCTACAGCTCCCCTTACACCCACCCCCAGTCCTGAAGAAGGGTTATACCTGAAACATTGACTTCTCCACCTCCTGCTGCTGCCTGGCTTGCTGTGTTCTTCCAGCCTCCTGCTGGTCTACCTTGGATTCCAGAATCGACAGGTTTTTTTTTTGTCTCAGACTACTAGGCATTGACATGGGAACAACATTCAGAAACATAGGATGGAACCTTCCGAGACCCTGAACACAAGGCTATTGTGGGAAATTTGGGAAAATATCCATGAAATGTTGAACAAGGTTCTTTTAGAGGCTAGTTGCATTTTTCAACTAGGTTTGGGACATTGGGAAGATTCTTTCTAGGCAGCAGTCGAGGTCGCTAACAGACAGAACACTTAAAAACAGTGAGAGGATTGGGCTGAGTCAGCATGGATTAATGGAAGTGAAATCATGCTTGGCTAATCTATTGGAATTTACCACAGGATATAACCAGTGAATTGATCGGGGAAATTAGTGAATGTAGTTACTTGCACTTTCATAAGGTTTTACTCAAGATTCCACATAAGAAATTAGAATGTAAAATTAAAGTGCATGGGGTTGGGGGTAGTGAACTGACATGGATAGCAAACCGGTTGGCAGATAGAAAACAATGAGTCTGAATAAACGGGTCATTTTCTTAATGAGTCAGTGATTAGTGCGGAAGCACAGGAATTAGAGTTTGGATCCCAGCCATTGGTAATATGTATTAAAAATTTAGATGAGTGAACTAAATGTAATATCTCCCAGCCTGCAGACAACACCAAGCCGGATGGGAATAAAGTGTTAGGAGAATGCAGAGATCCTTCAGTGTGAGGTGGACAGGTTGAATGAGTGAGAAAATGCGTGGAAGATGAAGTATTGAAGTATAACAAGGATAAATGTGGGGTTATCCATTTTGGTAGCAAAAACAGGAAGGCATATAATCTGAATGGCAATAGATTGGGAAAGGGGGACATGCAATGAGACCAGTCACTGAATGTAAGCATGCTGGTGCAACAATAGTAAAGAAGGCAATTGGTATGTTGACTTCCATAATGAGACAATTTGAGTGGAGGAGCAGGATTGTTTTGCTCAAATTGTACAGGGCATTGAAGAGACCACATCAGGAGTACTGTGTGCAGTTTTGATCTCCTTATTTGAGGAAGCATGTTCTAGCTATGGAGGGAGTGCAACAAACGTTTACCAGACTGACTCCTGCGATGTCAGGACTGACTTTTGAAGAGACACTGGATCAGCTAAGATTATGTGTACTGGAGTTGATAAGAATGACAGGAAAATCTTGTAGAAACCTATAAAACCCTGACCGGGCTAGACAGGGTAAATGCAAGAAGGATATTAGCAATGACTAGGAAATCCAGAACCAAGTGTAACAGGCTAAGGGGTACACTATTTAGGACTGAGATGAGGAGAAATTTCCTCACCTAAAGAATGGGGAGCCTATGGAATTCTCTGCAACAGAAACTGAATCAGGCCAAAACATTTAATGTTTTCAAGTAAGTGTTAAATGTCATTGTTAGGGCTAAAGGGATCAAATGAGATGAAATTAGGAACGAGGTATTGAATTGGATGATCAGCCATGATCATATTGAGTGGCAGAGCAGGCTCAAAGGGCCAAATGGCCTACTCTAATTGTCTACATTTGTATTTAAAGGGGAACAAAGACTATTTGAAGGTGATTACAGAACTTAAAAAAACAACAAAACAAGAAAATAGAAACCATTCAATCCCAATCCAATAACTGTAATCATAGGAATTCTTTCCTTTTACTTCTGCATTTGAACATGATGGGACCAGAAATACAACAATTCTTACAATTAGTTTGAAGCTGAAAGGTCCACAGTGGCAAAGGTTAGGGTTAAGCCAAGAAAAGGCCAATTCACCACTGAACTAATTCATGCTAGATTTGAAAAAGTAGTGTAATTCCAGATTTTACTATGTTGAATTTTAACTCTTACTTTGAAAAAATATGTAAAACAAAGACCTAAAAATCTTGATTCTCTGATGGTTCTTAAGCAGAATCTGTCAGATATTACAAACTTGGAGTTACATGATTGTTCATTTCCTAGTTTGGTGATGCTACTCCTTGATTTTAATGTTATAATTTCACTTATCACTGCAGGTATGGCTTTAACTGTACTGTGGAATAAACAGTCACTTCCTTCAAATAGTAACCTTTTTTGCTGCTATCAACAAACAAAGTTCCTTCCAAATCGCTGTCAATAAGAATTCAACTTCATGCTGTTACAAGTTGATCTCAAACTAAAGTATTCATTAATTGGATGTATGGTTGATTGTGAACTTTAAAGTTTCAAATTTCTGTTACGTGAAATGACAGATATATACATCCTTTGAGCTAACGTGGGCATATGGAGTGGGTGAAATTCTGGTTTTGTGCCAAGAAAATAAATCACAATATGAAGTCAATAGGACTCTTCTTTTTTTCTCCGATTGTATCTGGCTTCAAATATAATCTTTAAAAACACAAAGATCAACATGACATGTCTTTTCATATTTGCCTTACAATGTAGATTGTGTATTTCAGCATTGGAAGTAAGAATCAAATTGCATTTATATAGAACCATTTAAGTAAACTTGGCATCCCAAGTTGCTTCTTCTGGCGAAAGTAAGGACCACAGATGCTGAAGATCAGAGTCGAAAAATGTGGTGCTAGAAAAGCACAGCAGGTCAGGCAGTGTCCGAGGAGCAAGAAAGTCGGCGTTTTGGGCATAAGCCCTTCATCTGGGATGTGGGTTTGGCAGTGGGGGAGGGGGCTGAGAGATAAATAGGAGGGGGGTGGGGCTGGGAGGAAGGTAGCTGTGAAGGCTCAATGAGAGGTGATGGTGATAGGTCAGAGGGGAAGTTGGAGCAGATAGGTGGGAAGGAACATGGACAAATCAAGAGGGAGGTGCTGAGGTGGAGGATTGAAGCTGGGATGAGATGTGGAGAGGGGAGTTGAGAAAACTGGTAAAGTCAATGTTGGTGCTATGTGGTTGGAAGGTCCCAAGGTGGAAGATGAGACATTCTTCCTCCAAGTGTGAGGTGACTTGGATTTGGTGGTGGAGGTGGCCCAGGATTTGCATGTCTTTGGCAGAGTCGAAAGGGGAGTTGAAGTGGTTGGCCACAGGGTGGTGGAGTTGTTTAGTATGCGTGTCCTGGAGATGCTTCCTGAAAAGTCCCACAGGTTGGCGTCCCATCTCCCCAATGTAGAGGAGATCACATCAAGAGCAACAGACTTGGTAGATGAGGTGTTTGGATGTGCAGGAAAATCTCTGGCGGATGTGGAAGGATCCTTTGGGGCTTCCCAGAGAACAATGCAACCAAAGGTTGGATGCTGAGAAGTAACAGGAAAATAAATAGGAGAGCTCGCCGAAGGTGCAGTTGAAATGACAAGTTTTGAAAGGCTTGTGTGTCTGAGAGGAGAGTTAACAAGGTAGAAAAACTTGAGGGGAGGTGATCGAGTACTGATATTATCACTACAGTTCATGTTCCTGGTGCAAATGTTCAAAAAGCACCACATCAGATTGTAGAATTTAAACTGAACAAATATACAGCTACCATCCCCACGCTGATTGATGACATCACTACCGCCCCCATCATGGCCGCTTCCACAGCCACTTCCGCCCCTCACAATTCCTTATGCACCACACGTGACATCACTTTCACCCCTCACATCATCGCTGATGTCACACGCTCAGTGACTTCAGCCCCCTGACTGGCGAGTTTGGCACCACTTCCACCCCCAGCAATTGCTGAGTTTTCAACATCCCTCCAGACCTCCCCCTCAATGAGGACGAACAATCAATCCTCAGCAAAGGACTCACCTGCATCCCCCTCCACATCAATGAATTTAATACACACCGTGACGTCGAACACTTCTTCCACCGCCTTCGCCTCCGAGCTTACTTTCACAATCAGGACTCCCGCCCACCTTCCAAGGACCCCTTCGCCCGCCTCCAACACACTGCATCCACCTGAACACCCCGTACTGGCCTATTACCTGCACTCGACCTCTTCATTTCCAACTGCTGCTGGGACAGTAACTGCCTCAACCTGTCTACCCTCCTCCCCCACTCCGACCTCTCACCCTCACAACGCGCTGCCCTCCACTCCCTCTGCTCTGATCCCGACCTCACCATCAAGCCAGCGGATAAAGGGGATGCAGTGGTAGTCTGGCGCACTGACCTCTACATCGCTGAAGCCAGACACCAACTTGGCGACACCTCCTCCTACCGCCCCCTCGACCATGACCCCACCCCCTATCACCAAACTATCATCTCCCAGACCATACAGAACCTCATCACCTCAGGAGATCTCCTACCCACAGCTTCCAACCTCTTAGTCTGGGAACCCTGCACTGCCTGGTTTTACCTCCTTCCCAAGATCCTCAAGCCTGACCACCCTGGCCGACCCATTGTCTCAGCATGCTCCTGCCCCACTGAACTCATCTCTACCTACCCCGACACTGTCCTATCCCCCTAGTCCAGGAACACCCCACATACGTTCGAGACACCACCCATGCTCTCCACCTCCTCCAAGACTTCTGTTTCCCCGACCCCCAACGCCTCATCTTCACCATGGATATCCAATCCCTCTGCACCTCCATCTGCCATGACCAGGGCATCTAAGCCCTCCATCTCTTCCTCTCCCAACGTCCCCAACAGTACCCTTCCAACGACACTCATTCGTTTGGCCGAACTGGTCCTCACCCTTAACAATTTCTCCATCGAATCCTCCCACTTCCTCCAGACCAAAGGGGTAGCCATGGGAACCCGTATGAGCCCCAGCTATGCCTATCTCTTTGTTGGCTATGTAGAACAGTCCATCTTCCGTAATTATACCGGCACCACTCCCCACCTCTTCCTCCACTACATTGATGACTGCATTGGCGCCACCTTGTGCTCCCGCGAGGAGGTTGGGCAATTCATCAACTTCACCAACATATTCCATCCTGACCTTAAATTTACCTGGAACATCTGACACCTCCCTCCCCTTCCTGGATCTCTCCACCTCCATTAATGACAACCGACTTGACACCGACATGTTTTACAAACCACAGCTACCTGGATTACACCTCTTCCCACCCTACCTCCTGCAAGAATGCCATCTCGTATTCCCAATTCCTCCGCTTCCGCCGTATCTGTTTCCAGGAGGACCAGTTCCACCACAGAACACACCAGATGGCCTCCTTCTTTAGAGACCGCAATTTCCCTTCCCACATGGTTAAAGATACCCTTCATCTCATCCACATCCCGCATCTTTGCCCTCAGAACCCACCCCTCCAACAGTAACAAGGACAGAACCCCCCCCCCGGTGCTCACCTTCCACCCTACCAACCTTCGCATAAACCAAATAATCCGCCAACATTTCCGCCACCTCCAAACGGACCCCACCAACAGGGATATATTTCACTCCCCACACCTTTCCGCAAAGACCATTCCCTCCGTCACTAACTGGTCAGGTCCACGCCGCCTAACAACCCACCCTCCCGTCCTGGCACCTTCCCCTGCCACTGCAGGAATTGCAAAATCTGCCCACACCTCCATCCAAGGCCCTAAAGGAGCCTTCTACATCCATCAACATTTTACCTGCACATCCACTAATATCATTTGTTGTATCCGTTGCTCCTGATGCGGTCTCCTCTACATTGGGGAGACTGGGCGCCTCCTAGCAGAGCGCATTAGGGAACATCTCCGGGACACCCGCACCAATCAACCACACCGCCTTGTGGCCCAACATTTCAACTCCCCCTCCCATTCAGTTGAGGACATGGAGGTCCTGGGCCTCCTTCATCGCCACTCCCTCACCACCCGACGCCTGGAGGAAGAATGCCTCATTTTCCGCCTCGGAACCCCAGGGCATCAACGTGGACTTCACCACTTTCCTCATTTCCCCTTCCCCCACCTCACCCCACTTCCAACCTTCCAGCTCAGCACTGTCCCCATGACTTGTCCTACCTGCCTATCTTCTTTTCCACCTATCCACTCCACCCTCCTCTCTGAAGGGCTTTTGCCCGAAACGTCGATTTTCCTGCTCCTCCGATGCTGCCTGAACTGCTGTGCTTTTTCCAGCACCACTAATCCAGAATCTGGTTTCCGACATCTGCAGTCATTGTTTTTACCAAATATACAGAATTGCTGATCACCAGAAAATCCCACCTGGTTCTTGAAGAAAGACATCTGTCATTCTTACCTGGTGTAGACTACATATGACTCTAGAATCACAACAATGTGGTTGACCGTGAACTGCCCACTGAAATAGCCGAGCAAGCCACTCAGTTATATCAATCATTATGAGGTCTCAACAAAGAAACAAAACTGGGCAGACCACCTGGTACTTATCTGGGCACTAGAAATGACAATGACAAAAACTGCTGTCGATCCCACAAAGTCATCCACACTAATATCTAGTCCCAGTGGCAAAACTGGGAGAGCGGTCTCTCTCAGAATAGTCTAGCAACTGCCTGACATAGTTATTCTCAAAGAGTCATACATTTATCCAACAGGACAGACCCAGCATAAGTAGCAGCAAAACAGTATACATCTGAAGATAGTCACCCTGGAAGTCTTCAATATTGATTCTAGACCCGATGACATCTCATGGCTTCAGGTTAAACATGGGCAAGGAAACCTCCTGCTAATTATCACATATTCCCCTCCCTTAGCTGATGATTCAGTACTCAATGTTGAACAACACTTAGCGGAGATACAGAGTGGCAAGGCCACAAGATATACTCTGGGTAGAGGACTTCAATATTCACCACTAAGAGTGGCTCAGCATCAGCACAACTGATCAAACAGATTGGGTCCTAAAGGATATAGCTGTGAGACTGGCTTAGCAGCAGGTATTAAATTAACTAACGAGGGCAAAGCATATTTACCCTCATCCTTACCCTTATTCTTACCATCATGGACAGGTGCATCTGCGCAGACAGTTAGTAATGATCACACAGTCCTTGATTGAAAGTCCCACCTTCGCATTGAGAATACCCTTAATTGTGTTGTCAGGCACTATCACCATATTAAATGTGACAGAACTTGAACAGAACTAGTGACTCAAGACTTGGCACCCATGAGGCACTTTGGGCCATCAATAGCAGCAGAACTCTACTCCAGTACAATCTGTAAACTTATGGCCCAGCATATCCCCCACTCAACCATTACCATTAAGCCAAGGAATCAACCCTGGATCAATGGAGAATATAGGAGGGAGGACATACCAGGGTTATCACTAGGGGCATACTTAAAGATGAGGTGTCAACCTGGTGAAACTATCAAATAGGATTATTTGCATGGACAATTAAACAATTGGCTGGAGGAGGAGGTTGCACAAATGTCCCCATCCTCAATGATGGAAGAAACCAACACATCAGTGCAAAAGGTAAGGCTGAAGCATTCACAGTAATCTTCAGGCAGAAGTGTCAAATGGATGATCCAACTCTGCCTCCTTCAGTGGTCTCCAGATTCACAGATACCAGTCTTCAGCCAATTTGATTCACTCCACACAAATATCAAGAAACATTTGAAAACACTGGATATGTCAAAGGTTATGGTCTCTGACAACGTTCTGGCAATTATACTGAAGATTTAGGCTCCAGACTAGCACACAAAGCCAAGCTATTCCAGTAGAATTGCAACACTGGCATCTACCCGACAATGTGGAAAACTTCCCAGTGTGTCCTGTCCAAACAAAGCAGGACAAATCCCATGCCACAGGGCAAGAGTTCTAGATGGGGGAAGGGCAATTATTATGCAATTAGGCAAGACTTAAGAGGCATAGAATGGGGTAGCAAAATGCAGGGGATGGGAACAATCGAAATGTGGGGCTGGTTTAAGGGACAGATATTGCATGCTCTTGATAGGTATGTCCCTGTCAGGCAGGGAGGAAGTGAACCATGGTTTGCTAAAGAAATGATGTTTCTTGTTAAGTGGAAGAGGGAGGCTTATGTGACGTTGAGATTAGATGATTCAAATGAGGCAATGGAGAGTTACAGAGTAGCTAGGAAGGATATAAATAAAGAGTTAAGAAGAGCATAGAGGGGACATGAGCAATCTTTCACAGGTAGAATAAAGAAGAACCCTAAAGCTTTCTATAGGTATGTGACAAATAAAAGGATGATTAGGGTAGAAATAAGACCAGTCAAAGACAGAAGTGGGAAGTTGTGTGTGCACCCTGTCGAGATCGGAGAGGTGCTAAATGAATATTTCTCATCTGTTTTCACGCAGGAAAAGGAAAATATTGTAGAGGAGAAGACTGAAATACTAGCTATTAGACTTGAAAGGATTGAGGTTAGTAAGGAGTAAGTATTATCAATTCTAGAAGGTATGAAAGTAGATAAATCTCTTGGGCCGGAAGGGATTTATCCTAGGATTCTCTGGAAAGCTAGGGAGGAGATGGTAGAGCCTTTGGCCTTGATCTTTGAGTAGTCATTGTCTACATGTTTAGTACCAGAGAACTGGAGGATTGCACATGTTGTGCCCTTGTTCAAGAAGGGCAGTAGAGATGACCCAGGTAATTATAGACCAGTGAGCCTGTTGTAGGAAACGTTTTGGAAAGAATTATAAGAGATAGGATTTATATTATCTAGCAAGCAAAAATTTGATTGAAGATAGTCAACATGGTTTCATCAAGGGCAGATCATGTCTCATAAACCTCATTGAGTTTTTTGAGAAGGTGACCAAAATGTGGATGAGGGTAGGGCAGTTGACGTGGTGTATATAGACTTTAGTAAAGCCTTTGATAAGGTTCCACATGGTAGGCTTTTGGAGAAAGTGTGGAGGCATGGGATTGAGAGTGATTTAGCAGTTTGGATTAGAAACTGGCTTTCTGTAAGAAGGCAGCGAGTGGTGGTTGATGGAAAATATTCAGCCTGGAGTCTGGTTACTAGTGGTGTGCCACAAGGGTCTGTTTTGGGACCATTGCTGTTTGTCATTTTTATAAATGACTTGGACTCAGGCATAGGTGGATGGGTTAGTAAGTTTGCAGATGACACTAAAGTTGGTGGAGTGGCAGACAGTGTGGAAGAATGTTACAGGTTGCAGGGGGACTTTGATAAACTGCAGAATTGGACTGAGAAGTGGAAATTGGAGTTCAATGCAGATAAATGTGAGGTGATTCACTTTGGGAAGAATAACAGGAAGGCAGATAACTGGGTAAATGGAAAGATTCTTGGTAGTGTGGAAGTGCAGAGGAATCTTGGTGTCTAAGTACATAGAACCCTGAAAGTCGCCACCCAGGTTGATAGTGCTGTTAAGAAGACACACGGTGTGTTAGGTTTCATTGGTAGAGGATTTGAGCTCCGGAGCTGTAATGTCATCTACAGCTGTACAAAATGCTAGTGCGGCCTCATTTGGAATATTGTGTACAGTTCTGATCGGAATGTCATGCTACAGCTGTACAAAATGCTAATGCGGCCTCATTTGGAATATTGTGTACAGTTCTGATCGCCACATTACAGGAAGGATGTGGAAGCATTGAAAAAGGTGCAGAGGAGATTTACATGAATGTTGCCTGGACTGGAGGGAAGGTCTTATGAGAAAAGGCTGAGGGAATTGGGTTTGTTCTCATTAGAGAGAAGAAGGCTAGGAGGGGATTTAATAGAGACATACAAGGTGATCAGAAGATTAGATAGGGTGGACAGTCAGAGTCATTTTCCTAGGATATAACGTTGGCTTGCATGAGGGGGAATAACTGCAAATTGAAGGGTGATAGATTTAAAACAGATGTCAGAGGCAGGTTCTTTACTCAGAGAGTGGTAAGGGCGTGGAACGTCCTGCCTGCCAATGTGGTTAACTCAGTCACATTAGGGGCACTTAAACAGTCCTTGGATAAGCATATGTATAATGATTGGATAGTGTAGGGGGATGGGCTTAGATTAGTTCACAAATCAATGCAACATTGAGGTCAAAGGGCCTGTTCTGCGCTGTACTGTTCTATGTTCTAAGTTCTAATCCAACTCAGCCAATTATTGTCTCATCACTCTACTTTCAATCATCAGTAAAGTGATGGAAGGTGTCATCAACAGGGCTACCAAGCAGCATCTGCTCAGCAGTTTGGGTTCCGCTAGAGCACAGCTCTTCATCTCATTACAGCCTTGGTTCAAACATGAACAAAAACACTGAATTCCAAAGGTGATGTGAGAGTGACATTAATTTATTGACATCAAGTGTGGCATCATGGAACCGTTGTAAAATTGGAATCAATGGGAAATGGGGACAAATTCTCTACTGGTTAGGGTCATACATAGGAAGGTGGTCGTGGATGTTGGAGGTCATTCATCTCAGCTCCAGGACATCTCTGCAGGAGTTCCTCAGGGTAGAGTTCTATTCCCAATCATCTTCAACTGCTTCATCAATGACCTTCTTTCCATCTTAAGATCAAAAGTGGGGATGGTCACTGATGGCACAATGTTCAGCACATTCACGACTCCTTAGATACTGAAGCAGTCCATGTTCAATGCAACAAGACCTGGACAATATCCCAGCTTGGACTGAAAAATGTCTAGTAATATTTGCACTATATATATGCCAGGCAATGATCTTTTCCTGTAGGAAACAATCTAACCACCACACCTTGACATTCAATTGTGTTACCATCACTGAATCTCCCATTAATCAACATCCTAGGAATTACCATTGAGCAGAAACTCAGTTGCACTCACCATGTAAATGCAATGGATATAAAAGCAGGTCAGAGGCTAGAAATACTGAAACAAGTAACTCACCTCCTGAATCCCCAAAACTTATCCACCAGGTACAAGACACCAGTCAGAAGTGTGATGGAATATTTCCTACTTGCCTGGATTAGTGCAGCTCCAACAAACAAGAAGCTTGATACCATCTAGGACAAAGCACCCTGCTTAATTGGCACTACAAGCATTCACTCCCTCCACCACCAACGTTCAGTAGCAACATTGTGTACTATTTACATGATGCACTCTGGAAATTCACCAAAGATCCTCAGGCAACACCTTCCAAACCCACAGCCACTTCTACCTAGAAAGACAACAGTCACAGATGTATGGGAATACCATCACCTCTGAGTTCTCCCCCAAGCCAACCACTATACAGGCATGGAAATATGCTATAAAATCTTTAATGTTCCTGAGTCAAAATTCTGGAACTCCCTCCTTAACAGCATTGTGGGTATACCTATAACACATAGACTGCACTGGTTGAAAAGGTACAGGAGTTACATACTTAATGGTAAGGTCCTGGGGAGTATCGCTGAACAAAGAGACCTTGGAGTGCAGGTTCATAGTTTGTTAAAAGTAGAGTAAAGGGTAGATAGGATAGTGAAGATGGCATTTGGTGTGTTTTGCCTTTCAGTGCATTGAGTACAGGAGTTGGGAGATCATGTGACAGCTGTACAGGACATTGATTAGGTCACTTTTGGAATACTGTGTGCTATGGGGAAGGATGTTGTGAAACTTGGAAGGGTTCAGAAAAGATCTACAAGGATGTTGCCAGAATTGAAGGCCTTGAGCTGTAGGAAGAGATTGAATAGGCTGGGGCTATTTTCCCTTGAGCATCAGAGGCTGAAGGGTGACGTTATGCAGGTTTATAAAATCATGAGGGGCATGGATAGGGTAAATAGCCAAGGTATTTTGCAGGGTGGGGGAGACCAAAACTAGAGGGCAAAGGTTTAGGGTGAGAGAGGAAAGATTTAAAAGGGACCTAAGGGGCAACCTTTTCACACAGAGGGTGGTGCGTGTATGGAATGAGCTGCCAGAGGAAGTGGTGGAGGCTGATACAATTAAAACATTTAAAAGGCATCTGAATGGGTATATGAATAGGAAAGGTTCAGAGGGATATGTGTCAAATGCTGGCAAATGTTACTAGATTGATTTAGGATATCTGGTCGGCATGGACGAGTTAGACAGAAGGGTCTGTTTCCATGCTGTACATCTCTGACCCCTAAGATAGCTCACCACCACCTTCTCAACAGCAACTTGGGAAAGGAAATAAATGCTGGCCTAATCAGCAACGCCCACATCATATGAGTGATTTTTGTTTAAAAATTGCAGAACGCTAGATCCCAAAAGTCACATTATGACCTTATGGCTCATACATAACACAAAGATATCTAGGTGGGTTAATATTTTCAAGGCAAAGAGGTTATATTGGTTTTACATCCCATTTCAGTACTGCTGTAGACCAATGAAGGGTAATGGAAGATGTATTAACCTTAACTAAGGTGCAGTCAAACAAAATGCTAGTTTTACCCAGTATGACAACATTAGTACTATGTTCCTTTATGCCCCAGGAACTCTCTACTTCAGAATTCTAGTAGCCATCAGCATTTATGGAGCAGATGTAAGATTCACTAGATATCTCTGGTAGGGACATTTGCCTGCATAATTTCTACACTCCATGGCAAGATGCTAAAATGGGCTGACAGCAATCTTGCCATTTGCCACTTCAACAGTAGTAAGAGTTAGGGCACTCTTACTCAAAGCTGGGAAGTAAACACTGTGCTATTTGGATGAGACACACACCATTTTGTATGCTGATCAGCCTCCACATGAAAATGTCATAGCAAAAGGTTCTCTTGGGCTCTGGTGTATGATTGGAAGGGCCAGTGTACAGACTTTGCTGGCATTTTCTCCAGATGAGCAAAGCACAGTGCTGCTGCCAGAGGAGGATATCCTTGGACACTATAACAGAACTATCACCTGCTGGATCAATATATGTGATCTGAAGGGGTGGGCGAACCTCCTTTCTGACAGCCATCAAGGTGATATCTGAACTAAATATTCATGCAATTGGCTGCCTCCAAGGTTCCATTTGGGAACTGTGTGGGATTTCCCAATCCTCAAGTAAGAAATGTCCCAAGACTGGTACCAAAGCAGTGCTTGTCAGATTACACCAATTAATCTTTAATTCCCCATGACAAGGTCAATTCTGCAGCCAGGTAGTCTTCTTTGCCAAACTGGTTGATTTCCCTGAGGTGCTGGATGCTGTGTAGTGTGCACACATCACGTTGAGAGCACCATATCATAGCACAGTTGACTCAGCAGCAGAAAAGAGCTCCATTCCAACTTTGTAGAAATCGTCTTTGATTATCAGTCCCACATCCCAGAATTTGCAACAGGTACTCTGGAAGTTACCATGGTCCCTAAATCTTTAACAGCAATCAGGTTCCTGCTTCATTCGAAGGATCGGATGCCATACAAGAATGGTCACTGGGAAATAAGCTGTCCTATCCAAATACGGCTGGTGACACCATCACACAATGTGCTGACCGAGACCAACTGTAGACATGATACAGCCCATGCTTCCACAAGGGCTGTGATGGAGTGAAAGATGGACCTCCTTTAAGTGAGGTTCTAATGCAGACAGAATGTGTCACGTAATCTTAGCATGTGGTGTTCTGAACAACTGGAACACCAGAGAGGATTGGATTTTGAAAAGTTGAGTGAGTGGCATCAACTATGCTCCCTGCTTTACCTCTTCTTTGTGCTTCTAATGCTCATTTTCACATGTCTATTATTCTCAATGTTCATTCCCTTCCTTTATAATTCTCTGGTTTGACTTTTTTTCTCTGCGTCAATCTCTAGTTTCTTCATTTTCTCCTTATATTCCAGTGGCTTTAATTGTAACTATCATCAGATTCCGATGTCTCACTATCCAAAGTAGTGCCTCCTCAGTATTTCCTCTAAACCCAAGTATTATACTAGCGCCTCCATTATTTTTGCCCCATCAGACAATACTACCTCCATTTACTTGCCAAGTCAATCAGATTCCTTAAGACTACCACGGAAAAATCTACCACTTGCAGGAAATCCTTTGCCATTTCCAGTGCTATGTCTTAAATCTAGTACAGAAACTGGTATTTTCCTTCACCTGTGTTATTTACCAATATTACATACAAATCCTTGTCTCTGTTTCCAATCCAATCCAACCTAAACCCGGACAAACATCAACGTTTATCATGACACACTGAATCATGCCCTCTGATCCCAGAAGCATCACAAAAGAAAGTGTTTAAATCCTCAAACTACCTGATTTTCAAACTAAGGTCGATTGAAAGCACAAATCAGGTTTCTTGCTTCATAAGCACTATTAATTACTATTTATTATAGTTACAGTGATTAAAGTCTAGCTATAGATAAATAGTCAAAGTAAGTTAAGTAATTTCTACAAATTAAACTTGAACGCCCTTTAAAAATTCCCTTAGACACAGACAGACAAACATAAAGAAAAACACATGGGTGGATGGAAAACTGAAGAAACCATTCTGTAGATTTTGCTCTCAAGCTCTGGTTACGTCTTACTGATTTAAAGGTCTCTCTTCAACCTTCCTTCTTTCCAAATGCTTCCGCTAGTTTGCAAGATGCACAAGCTGGCTGGTTCACTTATGAAAGTTGTCTGATTTATCCAATTCAAAGTCACAACTTGTTTCTTCAGATTTAAAATGCCTCACTATAGAGAAGTAAGAGAGGGAGTTTTCTGCCTGCTGTAGAACTAATGGTTTCTTTTCTGACCTGAACTGGGTTCTCTCTCTCTCTCTAACTCACTCACTCACACTCTCACACTCTCACATTCACAGGCCATAACTAATCATAACTAAGACAGAGGACCTTTGTCATTGATAACTGGTCACCAGTCCATACCAATCAGCTTCACTCATAAACAATCCTTCAGCTCCAGTTTGTCTGTCATGTTGCTGGACCTCACAGCTGCTCAAATAAAGCTCACAATCAGGATCACATTCCTTACTTTCCAAACGGTTCTTTCTCGTTTTAATCTTTTTTTATATATATAAAAGCACAAAACATAAAAAGACACAGTCTTTACAAAAGTTATGAATAGCAAGCTCCTGCCTAAGGCTGAGCAGGTTCCTGGTCTCCAGGAGCCAGTGCCAGTGCCCTGGGCCATTTCTTCCTCACCAGCTGGGAAGAGATGCCAGTGATATGCCACTGATCACCAGATTGTTCTCGTGACTAATCCAGCTAATTTGCATACTAAGGGGAATGGACCAACTAGTTGAAGATGCAGGTGGCACCTTTGTCAGTGCATCCTTTGAAGGATCTCTGGCCTCTTTTTCAGAGGCTGAGGAGAAGCTAATGTCTGAAGAGGTACATCTCCTGGCAGAGACTGCGCAAACGATCCAAACTATGAAACATTACTGAGCTGGGTGGTAATATAGGACCATGCATGCAGTGTCTGGTGCAGTAGTCTTTTCCGGAAGTCCTGGGAAAATGGGATGACCCTCTTCTCCACCACCCCATTCACCAGGATCTCCAGGACCCTCTTTGCAAAGCAAGGGGGCAATTTGCCCTCATATATTTATACAGTAACATACCATGAAGGACAATTCTGGGCTCACAGCATTTGAAACAATGCATAGCTGAGATTTAATTACAGCATCTACAGCATGAATGACAGAAGGTCTCAATATTGGTGAGCATTTCTCCTTCTGAAGAGTAAAGATGCACAATTAATGATGTGGCAGAGCAGATTTGTGTAAGAAAAGTCATGAGAGCTCGCAAAGTGAAATCCCTGCATGAAACTCCCAAAATTAACACTTTGCCAAAATATAGGAATATTCAACCAATCAAAAACATATAATTTGAGCCACGTAATATTGTGAATGGGATTGTATGCAATTTTCTTTAAAAGGGTCTTGAAATGATAAAGCAGTAGGAAGCAATTTGTCTTGTGTAGTCACTGGACAGTGAAATGAGTATTTACAGCCTGGAAGCAGTAGATACATTCGGAAGCATTTTATTCAACTAAATTGAAATATTTGCTACCCATTATTATGTGACTGGAAAAGCAGAGTCATTGGAGGCAAAAATGATCCTTCTTCAGTCAAGCTTAAAATGTTTTAGGTGTTCACTAAATTTACCCAGGAAAGAAACAAAGCTTAATATTCACTTGAGTCCAAAGATAATTCCAGACTTTGATATATTGATACTGCTTGTCTCTAATCAACAGTTTGTCACTGACACCTGATAATTTGATAACTTTTATCTCCTTAAAAATCCACAAAAATGTACATAAGAAGTGAATGTTTACAAATATGTTCCTTTCCACTATGAATATGGTGAGCCACAAGAGGGAACCAATGCAGTTTGATGCTATTGGATCAAAGGAAGTCTTGTCAACATTTTTGCTGGTACTATTGGGATGCCATACAAAAGCAGAAGTTGAAGGAGGGGCAACATTCACATAACAATAGCTCTTAATTACAAATGGATACAGAAAGGTCAGCTCCTCAACCTGGTCACAGTAAATTTGTTACTTGCAAAAGCTGTAACAACTCATTTGAAATGTTTGTAAATAACATAAGATGCTATTTCCCACTTCAAAATTGTGCCCAAGATATTTATAACTTACTATGTATAATAGAAACCATCTATAGAACCTTACTATTTGTCTTACCACAGGAGGAACATAATGTTAGTAGCTTATATGTATAGCAGGCACAGGAAATTATAATAGCAAAACAAAAATAAGGACAGAAAAGGGAACCGATGTCTGCATGCTTACCTTCGTCTAATTGTTTGTCACTTTTGGGCAAATTTCACTGAGAGACATCACTTGATCCTTACTGTCTACATGCAACCCCGTGTAGATTAAAACGTTATGTACCATATTGGGTTTGGTTAGTGAATCATGTGATTTGATTTTGGGTTGACATTGAATCAATGCTATGCTTGTCTGCACACGATGTCCTCCTCAAGCAGGCCACATCATTTTAATGATTTGGTACAATATCGGCGCACTACAAATGTTTAACCAGCTATTGCAGAATCTTCCTGCTGGATGAGGGAGTGAGTGAGAAATCCAAGGAGCCCAATCTGGAAATTCTGTCTTAAAGGGAGCCGAGTCAGGAAGAGTGCAGATGGGTCAGAAATAAACTGGAAGATTCTCCTGATCTCAAAATCTGCAAAGGTCTTTAAAGAAAGCTTATTTTGGAACAGTCTGCCACTCCTTTAAGTGCATGCTTTATCTGACAGAGCTCCAAAAGTGCGTTATGTTCTATAGCCCAGGCAGGGACCAATTTTGACAAATAGGCTGCTGCCTGATGTGGGTGGTATTTGGGCTGTCCATGAGTAGGTCCAACAAAATATCAACAGGTAGAGTGAGAATGAAAATAGTAATGGGGAAATTTCAGCCTGTGATTCATGAAACACAACTGGTCTAGCACAATCTTTAAAAATTGGCCCCAACAATATTGACTTTCATCCAGTATAACATTCAGTGTGAATACATGCAATGAATGTTTTTCAGTTATGCTTCAGTTATATCCATGAAAGCTTTCCTTGGGTCATGGTGGAGTTAATCTTAATTTAAAATAGCATGCAAGCCATTGAAATAAGAATTATGTTGTATCATAAAAAGTGACATCAGGATTGTATACACCTGCATTTTGCCAAAAAGAACATTTAAAGCAGGCCTTTGAATATAATTCAACCATTTTATTTCCCATGAAACTATACAAGCTGAGTCCAATCAGATATGGTTGTGACATTAATGAAGATATTTTAGTTTTAGAGACTACCATTATCTTTGTATTTTGATGACATGCTTTGTGCTCGTGTATTATGAGAAAAATACTCCAGCCGTTGATAGTTTCAAACCCACAATGAACTATAGAAATTACTAAAAGTCAGTAAAATTACCAAACCATTCAGACTGCATCAGAAAATGGGAATTGAAGCTTGACCTTTACGCATCTATTATTTACATTTTGCAAGAATTTTTTTTATTATAACTGCGTACTTTGAGCAGTTTTTGTTCTATATATTGGCGATGCACAATATTTGGGAAAAGACTAAGTTTGTTTACTACATGTTTGTCAAGTGCAGAATTATAACTGAGAAATTGGGAAAAATCATTAGTGAGATATTATGGGCAGCACAGTGGCTCAGTGGTTAGCACTGCTGCCTCACAGCGCCAGGGATATGAGTTCAATTCCAGCCTTGAGCGACTGTCTATGTGGAGTTGTATATTCTCCCAATGTCTGTGTGGGTTTCCTCCAGATGCTCCAGTTTCCTCCCACAATCCAAATATATACAGGTTAGGTGAATTGGCTATGCTAAATTGTCCACAGTGTTCAGGGAAATGTAGAGGAATGGGTCTGGGTGCGTTACTCTTTGGAGGGTCGGTGTGGACTTGTTGGACCAAAATGGCCTATTTACACACTGTAGGGATTTTATGATTTTGCTGTGTGATACACTGCTACCATGGGCTGAATTTTAGCCATAGCTTGGCTAAGTGACAATTTCAGAGTTTCACAGAGGGTTTCTCTCTAATTTCCAGGGAGCTATGTCATGGAATTTTCTGCTACTAATGTCTTTACATGTGCATCATGCCTCTATGGCACTGCTTTTTTTGCCATGATGTGCTCACCAATGGTGGAACTGCTTGCCACTGTCAGGATCTTCTCGGAGTCCCATGCCTGATGCCATATTGAAAACCAAGCTGTGCACTAGGTCAACTGCAACAAGCCAAGAACTGCCATTTACAGTTGTAGTTTGGGAGGATTGTGCCAGCTGTGGCCAACATAGGCAATTTGGCACTTCTATTTGCTGACAAGGACCTGGAGGTTCTGGTGGATGAGTTGGTAGAGAGAAGGACAATCCCTCTTTCTTAAGAACCAACAGACACACCAAGCTCTGCCAGCCTGGACTGACATCACTACCCGGGGCAGTGATTTATCACAGGGTAAATTGTTATCCACAGGAACACTGAGCAATGCAGAAGTAAGTTCAGTGGCTTTCTGCATACTGCAAGAGTACTGACCACCAACCTGTCTCTGTTAACTCCCATTCTAACTCTGCTCCTGCATCCACCTCCCACCAAACCTCATGATTGAGCACTCCCATTATTGCATGCAGTACCTTCTCTCAATGACCCTTACCTACCACAAAACTGCTCTCTGTCTCTGACCATTATATGGCATATGTGAATCCTACTCACACACTGGGGACACCTCACCACCTTGCTGCCACCATATCCATGCCTTAGTGGGGAAGGACCGTGACAACTCACATGGTTTTGCTGAGACCTCCATGCCCTGGCATCCAAGTAAGTTAATTTGTCAGGTCATTGTCAAGCACTTCTCTACTCTTCCATTCTATTAAGAATGTATTCTTAAAATGCCCAAACATTATACCCCTAGTTTACAATTTATTTTCTCTCTCTCCAGTGACATCGACACAGTCTATACCATGAACTGACAAGCTCTTAGAACATCAACTCTGCCTCCTCTGTAGACCTGGGGGAAGAGGAAGACCTGCCTGTGCACCACCACATCCAGCAGGACCACCAGGTCACTGCCTCAACAAAAGGGCGCCACATTGCAATGAAATGTCAAAGACTGTGCAAAGCAGCTCTGAACTAACAGTGTTTGTCTGAGTGTGTCATGGCTTTTTAAAGATGGCTTTGGCACCAATATGTTAGTCAATTCTGGGTTATCTTGGAATTTGTCCAGGGAACAGCATCTGATAAAATGGGTCTAGAATTGGATGTGAAGAATGCATAAGGGTGAGGTAGGTAGTCAATGAGGTGAGTTTGGTAAGATACAGTTGGAAATCATGCTGGGTCTCATGGCAAAAAAAATCCAAAAAAACTCACATTTAACCAAAAAATGCAAAATGCAGCCGATTGATTAGTACTCGGGCAATAGGATGCTTTGTGCCCAATCATACATTCAAACCATTGCTAAATTAATTAAGCACAAATCTGGTATCTCTGGCAGTTACTTAAAACAGGTACTCCAGTATATTTGTGAACTATCCCTCAAACTTTCTGTACAAAACAGACAGGGGAGAGAAGTGTACAACAACATAAGTAGTGAAATTGATGAATTGGGGACAGGGTTGGGATGTGAAGAAGGGTTAACTATGCCTTTCCTCCAATGATAGCTGTGAACAAATGCTTAAACAGCTAAGTCATGATGATGTTAGATCACATGAAACTGGGACTTGGGTGTATAAGATTGCAGAAATGAAATTTCCTAACTTTCTTCTGTGTATAATGTATAAACTGAATAAATGTCATTGATGCTCACTGACAAGACTATAGATTGCCTTCTATCATAAGGCAGATATGATTTTACTGCAATCTCAATGAGCTTTCTAAATGAGGAGTGAGAAGTGCAGAGTTTTATGGAAAAAATGTTAGAGTTTTGGGTCTTGATCAATTCCTAACTTATCACTCTAATGTCAGTGTTCAATTTAATACCTTCGTCTTAGATATTTTGGCCCCCATCTCCCTAAAAACCTGTGGCTACCATTATCTAGATGTTCCTTACCATTGAATCACTAACTAATATAGGTCAATTACTCACCACTATAACAAATGTAACTTGCTATAATTTCAAGCTCTTCTCCCACAATGTCATGCATTTATGTTTCACCCTTTCTCTTGCAAAGAAGAAAGAACGTAACGCTTGTAAACAATCTAGTATATTACTTCTGTTAAAAACCGAAAGAACTGCGGATGCTGTAAATCAGAAACAAAAATAGATATTGCTTGAAAAGCTCAGCGGGTCTGGCAGCATCTTTGGAGAGAAATCAGAGTTAAATAGCTCTGAAACGTTAACCCTGATTCCTCTCCACAGATGCTGCCAGACCTGCTGAGCTTTTCCAGCAATTTCTATTTTTTTGACTCTACTACCATTGCTATGTTCCCATCAGTAGGGAGGATGTGAATGGTCATAATGAATTTATCCCAAGTTAAAGGCTGAGTGGACAATATTCCAATGTAAGACTGCTGAAAAGAAGTTTGCAAATTTGTTTCATAGCATCACAGTCGTAAACATGTTTTTCTAAATGTTTCAGTTAATGTATCAATTAAATATTGTGCATAGTCGAAGCCTGCAAATTCAATGCTTTAGCAAGAAATACAAATAGGTTGTATCTCTTTTCTACAGAATTCAATTCAGTTCAATCAATGGCTTTGGACAAGTTTTGGCCTCATTATCCTGTCATT
The DNA here is from genome assembly GCF_004010195.1 of Chiloscyllium plagiosum. Lineage (NCBI taxonomy): Eukaryota > Metazoa > Chordata > Chondrichthyes > Orectolobiformes > Hemiscylliidae > Chiloscyllium > Chiloscyllium plagiosum. The sequence goes on along the minus strand of NC_057724.1, from coordinate 32,373,281 downwards.
CACAAACATCCCTCACCTTTTAGGCATTCACTAGAACTTAGCAAGTAGTATAAAAGAGGTGTAACTCACATATCTAATGACTTGTGCTCCAACTTCTGATCTCCTCACCAAGAAATACTGCATATTTTTGCACAAGACTCACAACATTTCTTGTTGCAAGATTCTCCAATCTATTACCACCATCTTCAAAACCCTAGAAACAATCTTAGAACCAGCCTATTGTATCTGTGCTGTCTCTTTGAAAGACAGTTCAACTCTACATCCCAAAATTTTTCCAAGTAGTCCTGATAGCTACTACTTTTCAAGTATATGGGCTGCTTGACACCATTAATATTGTGTAATGTCCATTTGGCCTTTAAAAGTTCCTATGGAATCAGACACCAGTACCCTTTCAAGTAATGTACTCCTGATCTTAACTGTCTGAGGAAAGTAATTTATCCTCATTTCCCCTGTATTACTTTGTCCAATGACTTTGAATCTATGATTATTAGTTAGTGAAATATTTACCACTGCGAAGGGAAATAATTTCTCCCTACTTGGTCTATGCAAACTCCTCTGAATTTTGATTGAGTTTTTCCAATCCCTCCACAAAGCTGAACTTTGTATCATTTTAATATCATCACTATGGCCTTGACGTCTGCCATAAATTGTACTGTCCAGAATTATGTGCAGCAAATAAAGATTTAACCAGAGATTTATGAAGGTTTAACCTTAGCTCCTTGATTTTGTATTCAATGTTATCATTTACAAAACCTCGAATAACATATATATTCTTACCTGCCTCAGCAATCTGGACCATCACTGTCCAACATTTATAAACATATACATCTAGGTCCCTTGTTTTGGAACTCCCCTCAAAATAATACCATTTAGATTATATTTTTTGGACTGAATTTTAGCTAAAATCAACTAAGAGTCAACTTCAGGGAGATGCATGGAGGGATTTCCTTTGTGAGTTCTAGCAAGTTATCTCATGCAATTCTCCATTGCTCATCCCACTACGTACACATCAGCATGGTTTTGTATCTGATTCATTTATTAGAGTTTTTCAAGGAAGTCTCAACCAGAGTGAACAAAGGCAAAGCCGTAGGTGTGTTGCATTTGCACTTCCAGAAGGCATTCAAAAAGGTACCTCACAAAAAGTTAAGTCGTAATATAAGAGCCCAGGGTGTTGGAGGTAGTATATTGGCATGAATAGAGAATTGATTTATGGGCAGGAAACAGCGAGTGGTGATAAGGGATTCTTTTTCAGGTTGGTAACCCGTGACCAGTGGGATTCCACAAGGATTGGTACTTGGACTATGACTGTTTATAATATATATTGTATGACTTGGAAAAACGAAGTGAATGTACTGTAGCCAAATTTGGAGTCAACACAAAACTAGGTGTAAAGGCAGCTTCTAAGAGGGATACGAACAGTTTATAAAAAGAGATATTAATAAGTTAAGTAAGTGGCAAAAAATTGGCAAATGGAGTATTATATGTGAAAATGTGAAGTTGTTAATTTTGGATGGAAGAACAAAAGAACAGAATATTATTTAAAGGGAGGAAAACTGCAACATAAAGGAACTTGGGGATACTTGTAAAGCTAGCACACAGGTACAGCAGATAATCAGGGAGGCTAATAGAGTGTTGGTCACAATTACAAAGGGTTTGGGTATAAGAGTGGGGAAGACTTACTGCAACTGTACAAGATGCTGGTGAGGCTACATCTTGATTACTGCAAACAATTTTGGTGCCCTTCTCGAAGGAAAGATATAATTTCATTGGAGGTCTGAAATGTTTCATTTGGATGATCCCTGTTAAGGAAAGACTATCTTATGGCCAAAGACTAAATAGCTTAGGGCAGATGTTTGTGGGTAAAGGGACAACTGGAAAATGGGAAGCCTTCAGAAATGAGATTGCGAGAGTCCAGAGACAGTATATTCCTGTTAGGGTGAAAGGAAAGGCTGGTAGGTATAGGGAATGCTGGATAACTAAAGAAATTGAGGGTTTGGTTAAGAAAAAGAAGAAAGCATATGACAGGAAAGGACAGGATAGATCAAATGAATCCTTAGGAGAGTATAAAGGCAGTAGGAGTACTCTTAAGAGAGAAATCAGGAAGGCAAAAAGGGGACATGAGATAGCTTTGGCAAATAGGGTTAAAGAGAATCCAAAGGGTTTTTACAAATACATTACAGACAAAAGGGTAACTAGGGAGTATAGGGTCCCTCAAAGATCAGCAAGGCAGCCTTTGTGTGGAACCACAGGAGAGGGGGGAGATACTAAACAAGTACTTTGCATCAGTATTTACTGTGGAAAAGGACATGGAAGATATATAATGTAGGAAAATAGATGGTGATACCTTGAAAAATATCCATACTTCAGAGGAGGAGGTGCTGGATGTCTTGAAATGCATAAAAGTAGATAAAACCCCAGGACCTGATCAGGTGTACCCTAGAACTCTGTGGGAAGCTAGAGAAGTGATTGCTGGGCCCCTAGCTGAGATATTTGTATCATCGATAGTCACAGGTGAGGTGCCAGAAGATTGGAGTTTGGCTAACATGGTGCCACTGTTTAAGAAGGGTGGTAATGACAAGCCAGAGAACTATAGACCAGTGAGCCTGATGTTGGTAGTGGGCAAGTTGTTGGAGGGAATCCTGAGGGGCAGGATGTACATGTATTTGGAAAGGCAAGGACTGATTAGGGATAGTCATCATGCCTTTGTGTGTGGGAAATCATGTCTCGCAAACTTGATTGAGTTTTTCGAAGAAGTAACAAAGAGGATTGATAAGGGCAGAGTGGTGAACATGATCTATATGGACTTCAGTAAGGCGTTCGACAGGGTTCCCCATTTGAGACTGGTTAGCAAGATTAGATCTCATGAAATACAAGGAGAACTAGCAGGGACAATTTGGAGACAGAACTGGCTCAAAGATAGAAGACAGAGAGTGGTGGTGGAGGGTTGTTCTTCAGACTGGAGGCCTGTGACCAGTGGAGTGCCACAAGGGTCGGTGCTGGGTTCACTACTTTTTGTCTTTTAGATAAATGATTTGGATGTGAGTATAAGAGGTATAATTAGTAAGTTTGCAGATGACACCAAAATTGGAGGTGTAGTGGACGTGAAGAAGATTACCTCAGATTACAATGGGATCTTGATCAGATGGGCCAATGGGCTGAGAAGTAGCAAATGGAGTTTAATTTAGATAAATGTAAGGTGCTGCATTTTGGGAAAGCAAATCTTAGCAGGACTTATACACTTAATGGTAAGGTCCTAAGGAGTGTTGCAGATCAAAGAGACCTTCGAGTGCAGGTTCATCACTCCTTGAAAGTGGAGTCGCAGGTAAATAGGATAGTGAAGAAGGCGTTTGGTATGCTTTCCTTTATTGGTCAGAGTATTGACTACAGGAGTTGGGAGGTCATGTTGCAGCTGTACAGGACATTGGTTAGGCCACTGTTGGAATATTGTATGCAAATCTGGTCTCCTTCCTATTGGAAGGATGTTGTGAAACTTAAAAGGGTTCAGAAAAGACTTACAAGGATGTTGCCAGGGTTGGAGGATTTGAGCTATAGGGAAAGGTTGAACCTTTAGATTTTAGATTACCTTACAGTGTGGAAACAGGTCCTTCGTCCCAACAAGTCCACACCGACCCGACGAAGCGCAACCCACCCATACCCCTACATTTACCCCTTACCTAACACTGCGGGCAATTTAGCATGGCCAATTCACCTGACCTGCACATCTTTGGACTGTCGCCCATTTATAGAGGTTTACAAAGTCATGAGGGGTTATGGATAGGATAAATAGACAAAGTCTCTTCCCTGGTGTGGGGGAGTCCAGAACTAGAGGGCAGAGGTTTAGAGTGAGAGGAGAAAGATATAAAAGAGACCTAAAGGGCAACTTTTTCACGCAGATGGTGGTACGTGTATGGAATGAACTGCTAGAGGATGTGGTGGAGGCTGGTACAATTGCAACATTTAAGAGGCATCTGGATGGATATATGAATAAAAAGGGTTTGGAGGGATATGGGCCGGGTGCTGGCAGGTGGGACTAAATTGTGTTGGGGTATCTGGTCGGCATGGACGGGTTGGACCGAAGGGTCTGTTTCCATGCTGTACATCTCTATGACTCTATGACTGTACTCACTGGAGTTTAGAAGAATTAGAGGTGATCTCATTGAAATATATCAGATTCTTACGGGGCTTGACAGGGTAAATACTGAGAGGGTATCTCCCCCCATAGGAAAGTTTGGGACCAGAAGGCATAATTTCAGAATAAAAGGGCACCAATTTAAGCCTGAGACAAGGAATTTCTTTTCTCAGAGCATTGAGCCTTTGGATCACTTTACGACAGAACTGTGAGAGCAAAGTTCTTCTGTATATTGAAGGCTGTGATAGATAGATTATTATTGTTTAGTAGGGGTTCAAGGATTATGGAAAAATCAGGAAAGTGGACGTCCGGAATATCAAATCAGCGTGATCCTAGTGAATGGCAGAGAGTGTGGAGAGTCCAAACTGCCTACTCATTTTCTTATTTATTATGGTCATCATGCCTGTTCAGCACCATGCTTGCGCTATCATGCACTCACTAGCAGCACTTGCTGTTACCAGAACCTTCCAGGCTTTGGGCTGTCAGTGTCAAACGCAAAGCCCCAGTTGTGCACCAGGTCAAATGCTGCCAGCCAGGGATAGCTGTCCCCAGGTCACGTAGTGAGAGAGAAACAAAATAAAATGAAGTCCTGTGGGGAGATGGGTGGCCCAGCTGACAGTTCATTGGAAATACCTATACCTGGTAAAATAGCAAACTGTGTATAAATAAGGGGAGAGTAGATAATAAAAAAAAATTATTGCATTCAAATCTCTAATTCCTCACAGATAAGATTCTCATCTCAACGTTCAAACATTGGGTGGACATTTGGACTTTTCTTACTCATGTCAATAATTGGATATTTCTGCTGTCACCATTGTCTACATTATTCAAGCACTGGGAAGATTCTGCCCAGCATTTCTTCCAAAGTCAATCACTTCCAACATATTTTTAATTCGTTGCCTTTTCCACATCACTGTCACTTCACTTGTCCATGACTTTCAAAGTTACCACCATGTTCATTCTTTCTGTCATCCACAAACTTTGAAATTTCACTGGCTGTTCCCAAGTTCAGTTCATTTATATATAACAAGAAAATCAATGATCTTAATATAATCACGAGTTACCACAATCCCTTAAACACCAGGTGGTACTTTCTTTTCAAATAAATCTGTTATACAGAACTTTTTCAAGTCCATGCATGTGAAAGTTTTAGCATTACCTTCATCAAACTCCTCTGCTGCTTATTCAAATAATTAAATTGAGTCAATCAGACATGATTTGTCTTTGATAAATCCATGCTGTCTGTACGTTATTAACCCATTCTCTGTGAAAACAACTTTGTCTTTTTGTCTTAACTTGTTTTTTCCCATATTAATTAGAATGACTAGTGCCTGCAATTAACAAGTTTATCTCTCTTTTCTAACAGGAGCATAACGTTTACAATCCTATAGTTCTCTTGTACCATGCTAATAATCAAAAATAAATGATAGATTGCAGTCAGAGCTTCTGCCACCTTCATCTTACATTGCCTCACAACCCCAGGATGTACCTCTATGGGTTGGAGCTTGTTAGCTTTGAATGATGTCAATCATTTTAGAATTGGATTTGTTTTTTTCAACATGCCTATTATTTCAATTCTACAAACTCCTTTACCCAAACCTATCTTCATCCCTTTCAGTTGTGAAGACAAATGCAATGTTTTCATTCAAAACATCAGTCATGCCTACCGCCTACTCAATAAGCTTTCTATTTACCTTGAACTACAACTTACTTTGTGGTACGTGTATAAGAAAAAATGGAGTTCAGCAAGTAGAACATTCGAAGCAGTAATCTTTGGATAACGCTCAGTACTACATATGAGTTAATGCAGAAAAGGAAGGATAAGACAGGTGAATGCATGGCTGAAAGGATAGTTCAGGAGGGACGGATTCAAATTATTGGGACAGGATCGGGGAGAAATGCAAGCTAGACAGATTTCACCTGAATAGAGCCAGATGGAGTTCCTTGGGGGTGTATTGCTAATGCTGTCAGAGATAATTTAACCTAACTCTGCAAGGATGTGGAGACTAGGAAAGAACATTAAAGATTTATAGCTTAAAAATGTGTTGCTGGAAAAGTGCAGCAGGTCAGGCAGCATCAAAGGAGCAGGAGAATCGACGTTTTGAGCATAAGCACTTCTTCAGGAATGATTCCTGATTTTTAAGCTCTGATCTCCAGCATCTGCAGTCCTCACTTTCTCCGTTAAAGATTTATACCAAGATACATAAAATATTGCTAGATACAGATTGGACTAAGGTTTTAAAAAATAGTAAATTAATGTGGGAGTCAGAGTAAGGGAGAAATTAAAACAACCTAAATGAGGATTACTCTGTATGTATGTGAACACACTGATTTTAGTAAAACACATTGTGGGCAGCATGGTGGCACAGTGGCACAGTGGTTAGCACTGCTGCCTCACAGCGCCGGAGACCCGGGTTCAATTCCCGCCTCAGGCACGTTTGCACGTTCTCCCCGTGTCTGCGTGGGTTTCCTCTGGGCGCTCCAGTTTCCTCCCACTGTCCAAAGATGTGCAGGTCAGGTGAATTGGCCATGCTAAATTGCCCGTAGTGTTAGGTAAGGGGTAAATGTAGGGGTATGGGTGGGTTGTGCTTCGGCGGGTCGGTGTGGACTTGTTGGGCCAAAGGGCCTGTTTCCACACTGTAAGTAATCTAATTCAATCTTGAGGATTTACAGAGCAGATTGCCAAATGAAATGATGTGGTGATGATAAGAGACCTTATTCAAGGAAGTGCTGGATTCAACATTAATATTTGTAGGCTTTTATTGTTACTTTCCTGGTCTGTCAAGTTTACTCTGGACATCATTAACCCAGGGCAGTTCCAACAATGAGGTTTACTCAGTTGCTCTTTATTGAATCAAGGCACGTTACAAAATACTACAGTATGAGTAAATTAAGACAAGCTCATCTATACACTGTTTACATTTGCAAGTGAACTGGCCTATGTGGCCTTGACTGAGGATCGGACTAAACTAGGTGATCAGCTTGGTCTGTCTCAAACTTCAGTGACTGATCAAAGAACTCCTGCTAGCTAGCTCTCACAACAAGGCACACTTTCTGACACTACTTTGCCATGCAAGCAGCCTGTGTGAAGAAACATTGACACTGTCCAGACTTCAACAGTTGATCAGATCGACCACTGGCAAAATCACAAGTGTGTCATTTACCACAGTCGGTTAATGTTTCGCTCATTAAGACATTGCTTTCTCTGGAAAGAGGCTTGTCCCTCATTTTTAATGAAACTTGACTGCAGGTCAGCAGTTTTTGTATCATCCAATCAGCTCTATGATATTTATTCAGCTTAACTCTGTGAGTAGCCACATTTTATTTCAACAAATGGTCAGCTATCACATCTAGTACTCTGTGTCTGGCTGATTTGAAACAGACACAATGTCACCAGTTCAGTACATGACCTGCTGAGTTGTAAACACACTTATCCTTTAGAAACCACAGAAAACACTTAAGGCATCATTCAGTGATTCACCTTTCAAAAGGGCGATTTTCTTTTATTTTCCTCTTTGTTTCAGCTAATCCAGCAAATTCAAGAAAGAAAGGAAAGCAAGGAGCATGAGTGGCAGTCTTGATTAAGGAGAGTTTTGCTTTATTTTAGGATGGGGATGTCTTGGACAGTTCAAGAACAGAGGAATAAGAAGGCTGCAATTACATTGATTGCTGCAGTCTACAGACCACAAACTGAGAAGGATGGTTCTTTTCTAAATGACTGAACTGAACCATAGCAAACTACAACTAACTTTCCCTTTAATTTTCTTTCTTTAGGAGCATCAGGCTGAGTGGAAAGAAAATTAACTAAGAACTCATTTTGCTGGCATACAGCCACTACTTCAAGCATTCTTCACTGGAGGTAATGGTGGTTACTTAAGAGGACTGCACAAATACAGGAGAGAGTATTCAAATTGTACAACAACAAAAAATCATACAGCAATATTGTCTCTAATAATTGGCACAACAACACTAAGCACAATGGATGAATGTATGTTACTGCTTCTAGCTTTGCTATGGGAACCAAAGCCCTCCCCACAGAGAGTGCAACCAGTTACACATGGTGGAAGTTTGCTCCATAACAGCCCACAAAATGTTAAACTGAACAAGCTGAAGGTTTTAACCATCTTCTGGTCCAAGGGCCAGAATCCAGAAACTCTGATTTGCTTTTCTTCTGCATCCAAAGAAATTGCCACTGCACAATCAGAAATCCTGTTTCATTCCTAATCAAATTATTAGAATTAGGTTGACCCTGGTAAATTTTACTAAGCAGAGACTGCCAAATTGGAGCACATAAAGCACATCCTGCCAACATCTGACCAAAATCCTGCCTACATGGAAAATCCAGGTTTGGTCTCCATCCAAAATGCTAATCTTTGCCAGAAAGTTTGCTGTCAAAATAATGGTGTGTTACCATAAGAAATGGAACCAGAGGAGGCCATCTGGCTCATTTTGAGCTCACTCTGTCATTAGTGAGGATCACAGTTGATCCAACATTCCTCATGTCCACTTTCCTACATTTTCCCCATAATCCTTGATTCCCCTACTGATCAAGAACCTATTCATCTCAGCATTACATACAGACAAAGACCCTGACCTCACTTCTCTCTGTGGCAAGGAGTTCAAAAATCTCTCAATTCTTTGAGGAAATAATTTCCTCTTCATCTCAGTCTTAATTTGGTATCCCTTTTTCTGAGACCATGTTCTCTGGTCTTGGACTCTCCCATGAGGGGAAACAACCTTTCAGCATTTATCTTGTTCAGTCCCTTAGAATCTAAAATGTTTCAATGAAGTCATCTCTCGTTCTTCTAAACACCACTAAGCAGAGTCCCAACCTGTCTAGCATTTGCTCATAAGATAATTCCTCTATACTGGGGATATTCCTAGTGAAGATTCTTTGAATTGCCTCTAATAAAATACCATCTCTACTTCAATAAAGGGACCATAACTGCTCACAGTACTCCTGATGTAGTCTCACCAGCAGTTTGAACAGTTGCAGTAAGACTTCTTTGTTCCAAAACTGCAACTCCCATGAAATAAGGGCCATCATTCCATTAGACTTCCTGAGTACCTGCTGCACCTGTATGCTAGCTTTTTGTGTTTTATGTACAAGTACCTCAAGTCCCTTTGGGATAGATGGTATCTAGATCTATGTGTTTGTTTATGGCGTTGTGGTTGGAGTACCAGGCCTCTAGGAATTCTCTGGGATATCTTTGCTTAACCTGTCCCAGGATAGATGTGTTGTCCCAGTTGAAATGGTGGGTTTTTTTCACCCGTATGTAGGGCTACGAAGGAGAGAGGGTCGTGTCTTTTTGTGGCTAGCTGGTGTTCGTGTATCCTGGTGGCTAACTTTCTTCCTGTTTGTCCTATGTTGTGTTTGTGGCAATCCTTGCATGGAATTTTGTAGATGACGTTGGTTTTGTCCATGGGATGTACTGGGTCTTTTAAGTTTGTTAGTTTTTGTTTGAGAGT